>NW_016803991.1:1026853-1106008 GCF_001698545.2 Rhinopithecus bieti
GTCACGTCTCACAGCTGCACCCCCAGAACATAGTTAATGGGGGTCACGTCTCACAGCTGCACCCCCAGATCATAGTTAATGGGGGTCACGTCTCACAGCTGCACCCCCAGATCATAGTTAATGGGGATCACATCTTGCAGCTGTACCCCCAGATCATAGTTAATGGGGTCACGTCTCACAGCTGCACCCCAGATCATAGTTAATGGGGATCACATCTTGCAGCTGTACCCCAGATTATAGTTAATGGGGTCACGTCTCACAGCTGCACCCCAGATCATGGTTAATGGAGGTCACGTCTCACAGCTCTATCTCCCGGAATCATAGTTAACGGGGTTCACATCTCTCAGCTGTACCCTCCCCAGATCGTAGTTAATGGACATCACATCTCACTGCTGCACCCCCCAGATCGTAGATAATGATTCTTATGTGTTTGACTGTATTCCTCCAAAAGACGTTGAAGTCAAAACCTCAGCACCTGCAAATGCCATCTTTTTTAAAACTAGGACCTTTGCAGATGACCAAGCAAAGGTGAAGTTGTTCAGGGTGAGCTCTGATCCAATAACTGGTATTCATATTAGAAGGGGAAGTTTGGACACAGAGACAGACATATAGAACAGAAAGATGGTGTGAAGCCATGGGGAGAGGACGGCCATCTACGACCCAACGAGAGAGGACTGAAACACCCATTCCTGGAGCCTGCAGAGGAGACAGCCCTGCTAACACCTTGACTTCAGATTCTGAACTCCAGACCCGAGAGACGTTGCATTTCCGTTGTTTTAAACCTCTCAGCCTGTGGAACTTTGCTGTAGCTGCCCTGGGGATCTCCCGTGGCGGGAGAGGGTGGCACTGCAGGAGAGGAGCTGGCCTCATGTCTACTCCTCTCACCAGTTATCTCTGCGAGGCTGCAAAGCCATACCTCCCAGGAAGCCCTGGACATTTCCAGCTTAGCAGAAACAATTCTTTCTTCTTCAATATCCAGTTCCTTCCCTTTGACCTATCCTGGTCAGCAGAAGCCTTCATCTTTGATCATAGATGTCTGTAGCTCTCACAGATCAGAGATGGTATTTGAGCTTGACTTTTCCTGAGCAAGAATCTTCTAAGCAGATAGCCTGGAGTACACTGGAGTGATGGAAATGTTTAAGAACCAGGTGGAGGTAGTGCTGGAATGACTTTATGCAATGTGTTGTAAATGTCACTGACCTGTTCATTTAAAACTAGCTAATTTGATATTTTGAATGTTATCTCAATTATTTTATGACACAGGTGAGTGTTGGAATGCAGACAGACCCACCCTCTCTCCCACGGGCTCCTTGCCTAGCTCTTATTGAGACAGATTGTGGCCTGCAGGTCACACTGGACACAAGAAGAACAACTCATCTCAAAAAACTAATCTCTTATTAATTTTCTGAAACCTGAATCCAAAAGTAGAATCTGAAGGTCCTAAAGCAATCCCATTAGCCCTGAGAAAAGTCAGCTAACACCAGCAGCTACTTGTGTTTCCAGCTAGAACTTTCCTTCAGCAAAGCAGAGACATCAACACTTGAGCTGTTAATAGAGAAAGTTTAATTTTCCATTCGTATTTTCTTCCAATAGAGTCAGTTGGTATCGAGAAAAAAACCTCTCATTTTCTATTTGTGGGTACTTGTTTCCAGAAAAGGTCTTTGTAAGAGAACTGGACTTGTACCTAACTATACAAAGTATTCAGAATTTAGAAATAAAATTCTACACTTAAAAGCAAAGCTGACTGAAATATGTTACCTGTTTCTAGCAACTCTGACGTGGAGAGAAATGTCAGGAGCCGCTGCTGATCTGTGGCTGCTGGGAAAGGGGAGGCTCTGAGTGAGCTCCAAAGCTTGCAGCAGCAGAGCTCCTGGCATCGGGGATCTGCAAGCAACTAGAACACGTGAATAACGGTGCATTTCAATTACCCTATAATCACAAGACATAGATGTGTAACCCTAAGAAATCCATAAATCACGGGGGGAGGGGAATCCTGGGGTCACACATCCTTAACTCCGTACCACGGAACCCCTGAGCCCAGCTCTGTGGCGTCTCACTGTGTGACCCTGGGCAGAGTATTTAGGCCTCTTCTCCTCCATAAATCAAGATACTTGTACCTAATTACAGACTTGTCTTGATGATCGAATCAAGCAACCCACAGAAAACACTTAGGACCGTGTCTGGTTTGCAGCGTGTACTCAGAGAGTATCTCTTGGTATTGTTTAAAAGTCATCCAAAACTTCAAGCCTGCATGATTGGAATAGATGGCGCACGATGACAGGACACGTAACAAATGGATTTGAAATTTTAAAGACTCCCAAATTAAATCATGAAATTTCAGGAAACATTGACTTTTGGGTGGAAACGGATTATCGACTCGTTTGTAAAGGTTTGTGGATCTTGTAGGATTCCTGAGCTACATCCTGAGAGATTAACTGGTGATTGTGGTCTACTCTCATTTTGCCAGTGATAAAACAAATAACAGAAAAGTCCTTGGTTCCCCTGTTCTCCCAGCAAGTCAGTGGCAGAGATCGATCCCAAATGAGACACTAACGTCAGCTGGGGACGGTCTTCCATCCCCGCTGCTCAAACCACGGGTCCTGGTGATGTTTCTCCCCTTCACCGACTCCTTTTCTGAAGCTCTCACCCTCTCGCGCTGCCCTCCCCAGGTCCTCATTTTACATGCCCTATTTCCTACTGAGCGCTTACTGCACAAGAGTGTTATTTCCCCAACAAGGGGAAAAAAAGTCAGAAGGGAGGGGACCATAGTAACTACTCATTTGATAGGCCTTGACCTTTCAGCACGGGCCTCTAGAGAAGAGAGAGAGCAGTAAATTGATGAGACGTAAAATGTCTGCTCCAAATCTTCTCCTTTGAACAGAACACAGAGGAGCTGGCTGGTGAGCAGTAAGTTCTCATCTTTTAAGAACTTTCTATGTTGTCAACTAGCTCCACAAGAGAAGGAGGTGACATCTGCAGGCGGAAGACGGTCTATTGGGCTTTCTCAGGCATCAGCTGTTTCCAGATGGAGGGTCTGTGTGGCTCTGTCTTCAGGCATGTTGAGAAGCTGAAAGCTCTTTCCAAGGTGGAGATTTTGGTGGGTTCTCAGGGTTGTGGACCCCGAGGTTGAGGTAGAACGGTGCAGCTTGCTGAAGAAACCTGGGGGTGCTGTGGTGGTTCTGAGGAGCTAACCCATCCGGTTTGCCTCCTGCTGGGGCCCTGCCCCCACTCTCCATTGCCTCCTCTTGCATCTCAGAGGCTAAGTCACTCCACCACCTTGGAAAACAGGAATCTCTAGCACCCTCCTGCCTCGACTCCCAGGGCCCTGCATTCCCGTCTCACCTTCCT
This sequence comes from Rhinopithecus bieti, assembly GCF_001698545.2. NCBI lineage: Eukaryota > Metazoa > Chordata > Mammalia > Primates > Cercopithecidae > Rhinopithecus > Rhinopithecus bieti. Next base: position 1,030,202 of record NW_016803991.1, read on the forward strand.
CTGCGCCCACTGTTGCTTCTTCCTTTCTGTTTGGTAAGGCCTTTGGCAGGAACGGGTTCCAGAGTCCTCTGTCTGGGCAGGATCTCCTCCCTTCCTACTCCACAGGGACCCTGTAATTCCGTCACCCTCCCCTGCCCTCACCCTCTGCCTTCCCTCCAGCCTTATCCTTTGGACCAATAAACACACTGGAGCCTTTCTGTTCTTAAAACATAAATGTCCCACAATCCAGTCAAATGGTCCTCAGCCCTCCCTCCCTGCACAGTCCCAGAAGAAAAACACTTATTATTCCTCTCTATTTTCTCAGCATTTATCACTCCACTCAACATTGTCTGGCTTCTTTTCCTGGAAACACCAGACACTGCCCTGGCCAAGGTCTTTGTTTTAACTCTTAAGTTCGGGGATGCATGTGCAGAAGGTGCAGGTTTGTTACATAGGTATGTGTGTGCCACGGTGGTTTGCTGCACCTATTGACCCATCCTTTATGTTCCCTCCCCTCACCCCACATGCCCCAACAGGCCCTGGTATGTGTTGTTCCCCTCCCTATGTCCATGTGTTCTCATTGTTCAACTCCCACTTATGAGTGAGAACATGCAATGTTTGGTTTTCTGTTCCTGTGTTAGTTTGGTAAGGATAATGGCCTCCAGCTCCATCCATGTCCCTGCAAAGGACATTATCTCATTCCTTTTTATGGCTGCATAGTATTCCATGGTGTATATGTACCACATTTTCTTTATTGAGTCTATCATTGATGGGCATTTGGGTTGGTTCCATGTCTTTGCTATTGTAAATAGTGCTGCATTAAACATATGTGTGTATGTGTCTTTATAGTAGAATGATTTATATTCCTTTGGGTATATACCCAGTAATGGGATTGCTGGGTCAAATGGTATTTCTGGTTCTAGAATCTTGAGGAATTGCTATACTGTCTTCCACAATGAACTAATTTACACTCCCACCAACAATGTAAAAGTGTTCCTATTTTTCCACAGCCTCACCAGCATCTGTTGTTTATCTGACTTTTTAATAATTGCCATTCTGACTGGCGTAAGATGGTATCTCATTGTGGTTTTGATTTGCATTTCTCTAACGATCGGTGATGTTGAGCTTTTTTTCATATGTTTGTTGGTCACATAAATGTCTTCTTTTGAGAAGTGTCTGTTCATATCCCAGGCCAACGTGTCTGGAGAACTCCACCTACCTTAACCCACGAGGTCCTCCCAACCTCGTCTGCCATACTCGCCAAGGCTGGCTGCATGCTGCTTCCAGAAACTTTCTTTTCTGTGGTCTCCAGGTNCCCAGTAATGGGATTGCTGGGTCAAATGGTATTTCTGGTTCTAGAATCTTGAGGAATTGCTATACTGTCTTCCACAATGAACTAATTTACACTCCCACCAACAATGTAAAAGTGTTCCTATTTTCCACAGCCTCACCAGCATCTGTTGTTTATCTGACTTTTAATAATTGCCATTCTGACTGGCGTAAGATGGTATCTCATTGTGGTTTTGATTTGCATTTCTCTAACGATCGGTGATGTTGAGCTTTTTTTCATATGTTTGTTGGTCACATAAATGTCTTCTTTTGAGAAGTGTCTGTTCATATCCCAGGCCAACGTGTCTGGAGAACTCCACCTACCTTAACCCACGAGGTCCTCCCAACCTCGTCTGCCATACTCGCCAAGGCTGGCTGCATGCTGCTTCCAGAAACTTTCTTTTCTGTGGTCTCCAGGTCGCAGCTTTTCATACTTACTCTTTTGTCTTTCTTTCTGGAATCTTCTCCAGCCTCCTCTCCTCCCGCTGTCTAAAAAACTTGGTACAGCCCTGAGTTGCGTTTAGGGAAACAACTAATGCAGCTCTGCAAGTGGACAGACTCCGAGGGATACGTTGGTGGCAGCAAGACCCTGCCATCCCGCCACGGCGTGCCTCCACTGGGCCCCCCTCCCGCACATGGGACAGCAGGTCTGAAGGCATCACGACAAATTCTGACCTTTTCTGTGTTATGTTTTGCTTCAATCACATCTCAATAGAAAGAAGACACACAAGGAAAATTAGAGCCCATAAACATCCTGACATTCAAGTATTTTTTCACTACTTTATAAGGGCTTTCAGGATTTTAGGATTATAGTTACAGTAATAGAGTCTTTTGAATGATTGTGTTGTCATATTTTTCATATGAAAATATAGTTATGCCAAATATTTTGAAACACCTAAGTAATCTGGGCATTGAAAATTTTTCTTCTATAGATTATTGTGTGATCCTCATTGAGTTTGTTGTGAGTAATAACTATAGTAAGAACTTGCTGAAGTCTTTGGAAAAGTCTTTGTATAAGTGAACAGCTGGGGGAAAATATATCATGTAAGAGCCTAAAGCTTTAATATTAAGGAATTAAGTTATCCCTTATATGTAGGCAGGGATATTATGGTGAAACCCTATCTCTACTAAAAATACAGAAATTAACTGGGTGTGGTGGCATGTGTCTGTAGTCTCAGCTACTCGGGAGGCTATGGCAGGAGAATAACTTGAGCCTGGGAAGTGGAGGTTGCAGTGGGCCAAGATCTCACCACCGTACTCCAACCTGGCAACAGAGCAATACTCTGTCTCAAAAAAAAAAAAAAAAAAAAAAAAAAAAAATTACTTCTGATAGTATTTTTTCTCAATGTATTCAACTTTTAAGATGCCAGGCTTTTGTAAACATTATCACATGTAATCCCTCAAGCAACTCTGAGGTTGAAATTATGAACTGCCTGTTTACTGATGAATAAACTGAAAAGAGCTTAAATAACATGTCCAAGATTACCAGGTTGATAGACTATCACAGAAACATCACTCTCTAATTTTCAGAATGACTTTTCATATCAACCATAAGCTGTGAAGGGAGTATTCAAATGATTCTGACTCATCATGTTTAAATTTATAGAACAGAGCCCAATAAACACTACGCCAAACCCAGAGAACCAGTTAAAATCCTGAAAGTGGACTATTGGTGGCTGTTCCAGTTATCTACCTCTTTGTAACAAATTATTACACAGTTAATAGGTTAAAACAACAGCCAGCTTATTATTTTGCTCAGCACTGGCATCAGGAATTTGGACAGGGCTCAGCTGGACCATTCTTCTGCTCCAGGCTGTGTTAACTGAGATCATTTGGTGGATTTTGGCTAGCAAATTACCTGGTCATAAAGTTCAAGACAACTTCTCTCATATACCGTGGATTTTGGTGGGGACAGATGGAAGGCTGGACTTGACCAGGACTTTCAACCAGAGAGCCTACTCATGGTGTCGCTGGTCTCTGGCAAGTTAGGCTCAAGCCATTTCAGCTTCTCTCATGGTGGCTCAAGAGTTCCACAGAAAGTGTTTCCAGACACAGAAAGTGGAAGCTGCTGGTTTCTTAAGAATCAGGTCTGATAATTTCTGCCACATTGTTTTGGTCAAAGCAATCACTAAGGCCAGTCAATAATCAAGGAGAGAAAAGGGAATTAAATGCCACCTCCCCACGGGTAAAGACAAAAAAACTGTGGCCATCTTGAATTCACCACAAGGAGCACCAGAGCTGTTCTGATATTCGGCCAACCAAGTACAAGCCTTTGGAGGTCATGTCTACGGAGAACGCATAGGTTACAATCACCACCTCCGTAACACATGCATTCATCTTCTTCCTCACCATGCTTCGTTTAGCATATGTTTTTGTGCATTTGGTTTCCTCTCTAAAAACAAAATGCCTTTACATTGCATAATTAGGTAATTATACTGCCTCTCCTGGGGTAAGTTATTTGGAAAGCCTTCTGCCTTGGAAGAAGTCACTCTCCTTGGATCTCATGTTAAATTTCTACCTCAGTGAATTTAAGACCACCCTCTCCTATGAGTACATATCTATATATATAATTTTCATATATTAAGCAAAACAAGACAAAAATGCCTCCGAAGCCTACCTGAAGTGAAGCACACAGTCCCACCTGCAGTTAAGGTATGTATCTTGGCCAATGCATCCTTCAGCCCTGGTTATATTTGCATGTCTGTAGATCAGGAAATTGCTGGAAGTAGTAGGTTTAGACTTGCATGGGCTGGCTTGTCTCAAACTGATATGCAGGGAGGAGCTCTGTTTCTCACTTAAGCAATTGTGACTGCTTCATAAATTAGTTTTGTTAGTTTCTTTGGGACTCTCCTAGATAATGAATTTCATCGTCTTTTTTTTTTTTTCTGCTCATTTTGCTTATCTCACATCACTGGTAGATATTCATCTCCCTGTAACTATATTACCAGACTGTAATTAAACCATGCAATTGAATTCTGACTATCTTCTGATTCCTCCAACATATTATTCTTTAGAGAGGCTGCCCTCAGGATCCCTTGAAGGAATATGCTGGCTCCACAGTTATCCTGACTATGCAAACTCCTCCATGTGAGGTTAGCTTTACCCATCAAAACTGGCTCTCTTATTTGTCTTCAAAAACTAATTTTATTTTCCAGCACCAGCAGTCCAACACACAATTGTGGAGTCTAAGGAGACATGCTTTCTTTCCAGGGAGCAGTTGTTGCGGACACACAGAGTCTGAATTTTCCCTCTTTATGGAGCCATTTTTCATACATATGGCCTCCCAAATGTACCTAGATGCCCAGGAATTATGAATCACATCCACAAAACAACTAATATTTACCCCTCAGAATGGTGGATGATGGAGAAAGAAAAGGACTAGCAGTTCCCACATATGCTGTGGCAGGCAGGTCTCCCGTGGAGTTACAGCCATGCTATGGAGTCTCCTCTCTGCCAGAGAGAGAAGGCTGTGACCTCCAGGGCATCTGACATCTGCAAAACCTGAGAACCAGGTATACTCCCAGGTATGTCTCTTGCATTTGAGAGCAAGATTCCTCCCTCTGCACCCCAAACAGTCTGAGGGCACCCCTCTACAGTGCCTGTCATTATCCGAAGGGTCACCCACTGTCCCTCCAAAAGGCAACCACTAACTTTAATTCATTATGATTTGAAAGTACGTGCCATGTGCATTTTGGCAGTTGGAACTGTCGTGATATTAAGTAAGGATAAGTTATTGCAAACCTAGACAAGATGTAAGTCTTCCTAAATATGGAAACTCTGGCGTGCAGCCGTAGGAGTGGGTCACAGAGCGTGATCCTAATGATGACTGTCAACTGCCGCATTTCAGGATTCGGGACAGGTTTGCCCGGGGCACATGTGATGTTCTCTCCATTTCCCTCCCAGCCTTAGTTTTAAATATGGAAAATGTAGCATTTCTCTCCATGTTTCTACCATATTGATGTTCCTAACTCAAACTCTGTCAAGACACCCCTGAGAACTTTCGGGGATTCAATTTTTTCCTCTCTAAGACAGAGAATCCCCATCTTACTTGCATGATACTGTGAGCGCCTTCAGTTATTCTTGTGTGATTTTCAATGGTTCTTTCTTTATAATACAGTGAAATTATTTAAATACAATAAAACAATTCTAAATACGTGTCAAGTATTTATAGAAGTCAATTAATGGCCGGGCGTGGTGGCTCACGATTGTAATCTCAGCACTTTGGGAGGCTGAGGGAGGCGAATCACTCAAGGCCAGGAATTCAAGACCAGCCTGACAAACATGGTGAAACCAATTCTTTACTAAAAATACAAAAATTAGCCGGGAGTGGTGGTACATGCCTGTAATCCCAGCTACGCGGGAGGCTGAGGCACGAGAATCACTTGAACCCAGGAGGTTGAGGTTGCAGCAAGCCAAGACTGCGCCACTGCACTCCAGCCTGGGCGACAGAGTGAGACTCTGTCAAAAAAAAAAAAAAGTCAATTTATTCTAAGTAAAGACAATACAATCTGTCTTTTGTTGTTGTTGTTGTTGTTGTTTGAGACAGAGTCTCACTCTGTCGCCCAGGCTGGAGTGCAGTGGCGCAGTCCTGGCTTGCTGCAACCTCAACCTCCTGGGTTCAAGTGATTCTCCTGCCTCAGCCTCCGGAGTAGCTGGGACTACAGGCCCCCACCACCACACCCGGCTAATTTTCTGTATTTTTAGTAGAGACAGGGTTTCATCATGTTAGCCAGGATGGTCTCTATCTCCTGACATCGTGGTCCGCCCGCCTCAGCCTCCCAACGTGCTGGGATTACAGGCGAGAGCCACTGTACCCAGCCAAGACAGTACAATCTGCTTTAATTAAAAAAAAAAAAAAAAAAAAAAGTAACTAAAACATGGTTCAGTACTAATGAATAAGAACTAGACCAGGTTAGATTAAGCTGGAATGTGCAGTGTGTTCCTGAGACCCACAGGGACTTTATGAACCCAACTGCAGCTCTGGAAGCAGGAAGAGGCACTTCACAATGAGGCAGCTCAGTTTGCAGCTCCCTCTGCAGAAACACGGCTCTCTTGGCCCCACTCCTGCCTGGCACTTCCTCGCTGGCCTCCACTCCTCTCCTGCTATGGCCTGGCCACCTCTGCACCATTGCTACAGGACAAAGGTTGCCTGCTAGAGTGCAGCTGTTCCCGGTTCCCATTCCTTTAGCTAGGGCAGCCTGCCGAAGTTTCCCAGAGTCTCCTCACGGCCAGTCCACAGCAGTGGGAAAGGGAACCTGAATGAGCTTGGGATCGGTGTCCACACAGGATCCAGAAGTTCTCCAGGAAGCCAGAACACGGGTGTAGCAGAGCCTTCAGGTTGCCCGTCCACTGCACACACCTAACCTGTCTCATGCATGCGGTGGAGAGGCAAAGGCTAAGTTCAAAGCTCCTGTGTAGACAAGCAGCAGGGCTGAGGGAACAAAAGCAGAAGTCTGCCGGGGACAGAAGTGTGGAGTTGTCCTGGCACAGGCTCTCCCCTTCCGTTTCCCCCTTCGTTGGCCTGGACCGTGGAGGGGATGCTTGAAGAGGCTGCCACTGCCAGGCTGTGCCCACGAGACAACAGTGAACAGCAAAGAGCACAGAGGAGCCTGCAGGCCCATCCTGTCACGTGCTGGCTGGAGCAACAGTCCCTGGCGGGCTGGTCATGTCCAACAAGCAGCTCCCTGCAGCAGGAGGAGAGGACACGATTTCAAGTTCTGGCCCGTGTCCGTGGTATATATACTGCCAGCCAGCTTCCAGCTTCTAAGGGCTTAACAACTGGATCACAAAATGCCTGAAAAGAAACAACCAGTTCTTTCCAGTCAGCAGGACACATTTCTAGCAGACTATTTTTTTTTTTCCTTTTCAATGCTATATGTCTAAACAGGTAAAAGTTATCAATCAAGCCAACACTCTTGAAAACAACAAAAAGTTCTAGCTTCCTGCCTTAACAAGACACCTTCATATGTAATGGAAAGTTCGGGGTTAGATTTAGAATCCTATGAGTAGATGAGACCCCCACCCTCTGCTTCTCCCCTACTCATGGGAGGTCTGTATCACCCATAGGTGGACATCTCAGCTGGCACTTCTGAGTTGAGATGCATCTCATCCAACAGCCACCCTCGGCTATGCTTTGGGCCAGTGTGGCCAGTCCTCCAGCAGCCAGGGCTAGAGATGCACACATGGCAAGGAAGTATGTGCTGGGTTTTCTGAGCAGGGACATGTGGGTCCCCAGTTCCTGCAGCTTCTCAGGCTTGGGGGAACACACACAGAGGAGGTAGCAGAGTGGGTCCCCGAATGCCAAGGCCCCTCTTGCCAGGGTGAAGGTCAGCACTGGAGGTAGGCTTCCTGGCGCATCCCTGAGCCTTCACGGTGGATCTGCCTGGGAAGACACACAGAGTCCTGCTTATTTAAGCCACTTTAAGTAAGTGGTGTAAACAGCGAGGTCCGCATGGGATCTCACTGAACTCACTTACAGACAAAACAGTGGCTAGGCCCAGACCCTGGGCAGCCCCCAAAGGCAGAGTGAGACATAGAAGCAAACACCCATCTATGCTGTGTCCACCCATGGCTTGGTGAGAGGACCTCAGTGGCTCGGAGCCCAGGCTCCCCACTCAGAAAAATAGCAACGATTCCACCGCCTCAAAGCTCATTGCAGAGGTCACAGGTGAAGTAAACTTTGCACTCATTCAGAACAGAAAACAGTTAACAATTGACCCTGAAAAGGCTTTGACTTCATTAAAATTTACTTTAGATCAGTATAAGAAGAAAAAAAATGAGAAAATGATCACCACAGAAAGTCCTTATAGAAAAATGCAGGATTCTTTGAGTAAGCCAATTCTACAAAACAACAGAAATACAGAAAAATGATGCCAGCGTTGTGGAGACTTTTAGGATAATTTTGACTCCCCAGTTCGACAAAGCACATGCCTCTTACATTTTTTGTATCGAGTCTGGACTGAGGGGGGCAGGTGGCAAATGAAAATGTGGGCCCTCTTTAGCTTGGAGGAAGCTCTCCAGAGTTCACAGCAGAAAGTTGTCAAGCTGGAGACCTGTCAAGTAAAATAGAGATCCAACTGTCCTTTGTTATTATAGGAGAAGCCAAAGGGGGACGTCAGAGGGAGGAAGAATCCAACACAATTGTTAAAAAAAAAAAAACTGTTTTTTCTTTTAAAAAGCCTGCAGTCCCCACCAGTGGAAAGTTTGCACCTGAGATACATTGGAGATGACAGTCTAGTTTTGCTGTGCTGGACATAGTGCTGCTGACGTTTCTGTCCGTGCAGTGAAGAAAGCACCTTCCTCAGGCTTGGCATTTGTGTGTGTGTGTTTGTGGCATTGCTGTGCAGCCTTTTTGGGGTGGTTTAACACATAGCAAACTCAGGACTCCAGATACGTGCTGATTTGCTGCCCAGCTTATTAGTTATTACAGTTGCTGTTTGAAATTGAGCCCTATTACTTTGGTTTGGAAAGAATTCTGTTTTCTGCCTTTCTAGGCTTCGTGACTATGGGTTGGTTACATGAAGTTGCCATTTAATAATTACCTGCTTCACAGCACAGAATAATGACTTGCTTCACACATGCAAAATAAAAGCAGCTTATTCTTTGTCGTGTCTTATGCTAAAGAATGCACAGAAACACTCGTCACTTAAGATGATTCTAAAATATAAAATTTATTTTCTTAATGAAGACTGAAAACTGCATGCAAATTACATTTTGCTTAGAAGTTGATTACGTATCATGATAATACATTTCAAAGCCTCCACACTATGTATTCATAACCATTTCTGTCCCCTGCACTGATTTGTCAATAAAGTAAACTAAAATGTCAGCTTAGCTGAAATAATGTTTCTGATGCTGAGTGAGAGAGAGCCGTTCTTGAGTTCTGATAAATCTCAGCACGATGTAGAGCAAAGCTCAGATTGGGCTGAGTCTCAGAGGTTGCTGAGGCATTGAAGGGCTGTGTGGCCCCAGGCAAGCTCCTCTGCCACTTGGTTCTCTCCTCTGTGACCCTGACCCTTCCTGGGATTCACAGCCAGGGGCAGACAGCAAGTTCCGGTCCAGTTACTGCTCATCCCACCCACTCCCCATCTTTGCCTAAAGTGGACTTCAGTTGGAAAGCCCACATCATTTTGGAAGTTGTTTTTCTTTGTATCGGCACAGGTTTTTACATCAACAGCAGGTGTGGATGGTACGTCAACAGCACCATGAGGTTACTGAAAGTGGTCATCATTTAGTTAGCTAGAAATCCGAAAAAAATTAAAACTTGCAAATTTTCAAAACGGAAAGGAATTCATATGTAAAAGCTTATAATTCTTGCTGAATCACTTTCTCTGTTAATTAGGAACTTGCATTCACAGGAAATAAGTGGTTGAAGAAGTAAGGATAATTTGCTTAGGGTATGAAATCCCCAAGCATCACATGTATATTTCTCTACAACTTGTCATGGAATGAAACAGGTCTCTGGTCAATTACAACGTCCTAGAAATTCCAAATGCATGGGCTTGTCTACAGTGGTTCCAGAGCGTGGTGGGATTTTCTGGAGTCTTGGGGGTTGGTGCACATGTGGGTGCAGCAACACAGACTGCGCTGGACACCATGCTTAGGGTGGTCCGCTAGGATTTGTGATGCTAACTTCTCAGAAGTGGGGAAGAGCTGATACTGGGCATGCATTGCTCTGTGCTCATAAGGACATGTTGGGGTAGCCGGTCCCACATTGCCAGATGTTTGAGCAGAGATTTTTAGCACCCACCATTAGTTGGCAGAAAGTAACACTGTGACCTCAATAAGGAAACAACAGGACACATCCTGACCTGGGCTCTAGACTGAGCGCTGTCCCATCTGGCCATGTAAGTGGGCCAGGCCTGAGAATAGCTATTTTTCAATGGTTGTTTTGAGCCATTTTATTTACTCCATGTTTATTAGGCCCCTCCTCTGCGGCAGGCATTGTTCAAAGCTTTGTGGGCTCATCAGAACAACATAGACAGAAATCCCTGCCCTGGTGCAGGGTCTAGCTCACTGGCTCTGACACCCGAAGCGTCAACAGTGGGAGATGTTTTGCACTGACCACAGTCAATTCTCGACTAGGCAGCCTTTGACCGACAGTGCTTATATCATTCTTTTCTGATTATAAAGAGATGACCTCATTTTTTCCCAGTTGTCAGGTTGAAGCATGATGGTGTGTAGCGTGCACTCCTAAGCAGAATGACACAACCTACCTGCTGCTTCTGTTTTGTCACCTTTCCACCTCCGAGCTCTGGGAAATGGACTTTAGAACCCACTAGCATTACAGAATCATTGTGTTTTTAGTAAATATGTGCTTTATATATACATGTATTACATTCCAATACTGATAGTGGATTTAGTATTTTACATATAAAGACTGATTTATATATATAGATATATGTAAGCATATATAAATAACAGATGTATTTAAATATAAATATTGATTTTATATATAAGGCTGATTTTGGATATCCTATTTTATATATAAAGATTGATTTTTATACATACATTATTTGTAGGTAAGTATATATAAATAAAAGTCATATTTATGTGTAAAGATCGATTTTATAGATAAAGACTGATTTTGATACAGTGCTTTTATCTAATGTAAGAATTAGTAGACCGGGTGCGGTGGCTCACACCTGTAATCCCAGCACTTTGGGAGGCCGAGGTGGGTGGATCACCTGAGGCTGGGAGATCGAGACCAGCCTGACCAACAGGGAGAAATCCCGTCTCTACTAAAAATACAAAAAAAATTAGCTGGGCGTGGTGGCACATGCCTATAATCCCAGCTACTAGGGAGGCTGAGGCAGGAGAATTGCTTGAACCTGGGAGGTGGAGGTTGCAGTGAGTGGAGATCGTGCCACTGCACTCCGGCCTGGGCAACAAGAGTGAAACTCAGCCTCAAAAAAAAAAAAAAAAAAGAATTAGTAGACCTTAATCAATGCACCAGGTTTGTTGCTAATCACCAGTCTTTTCCGTAACGCTCCTCTACCTTTTTTTTTTTTTTAAGTTACCACCACCGTTAATTTGCTTCTACCTTGACTCAACCTGAAGAGCTTTCCTCGGGTGCACATAGGCATGGTATGGGATCTGAAACCCAGCACCGTCCCAGTGTGCGTGAGTGTGAGTGCAAGTGCATGTGTGACTGTGTATGTCCGCGTTTACCGACATGTGAACAACTTTTTGAGGTACGAATAGAACCTTTGAGATAATTGCTTAAGCCCCCAAATAAGAAGCTTTGCTATTAAATATTCTTCTTCATATTATGGATAAAAATTCTTGAACCAAGGTTATTTTGTCCCTTTAGGAAAAAAAAATCCAGTATTTTATTTTTCTTTCCTAAGAATGTGTAGCAGTTTCTTCTTATTCTCACCACTGAAAAAGTTACCAGGAAATGACCACATATTCACCATTGCCCAGACTGACGAGTAACTGCAATTTTCTTGCAACCTGCAAACTCTGGCCTCAAGCTCAGAGCAGTTTTCTTCTGTTGTGTCCTTCTTGGCTGTTTTTCCTTTGTCTGACCTCCTCTCCCTCTTTGGTGGACTCCTTGGGGATATATGAGCCACAAATAAATCCCTGGTCACAACATGTGGGCAAGTGTCTTAACCCAGTCTGTCTGTTTAAGCTCAGGGCTGACAGGGAAAACAAGACACCTGAGAATTTTTAATTTTTCTGTATTTACTTATTATTCTTATTTATATGTCAGTTTTTTTCCATCAAATAATTTAAGGTAGCTAGTAAAACAAAACAAAACAAAACAAAAAACCTCTTTTAAGTGTTAACATTTGAATATTAGATTTCAACTTTACCAATACGACTCACTATTTTTTTTGTATTTTCATGAATCTAACTTCAGAAAATATTAAGTAAATCATTCCTAAAAGATGAACATAATATGTATATGTTTTACGCAAAAGCTGAAAAATGAAAGATTATAAAATAGAAGGCAGTTATGGGATTTTAAACAAATTGTTTTCCTTTTTAAGTGCTGGAATAAATTTTAATTTCTTCAGAGATTAAAAGGAAAGGTATTGAAAGGAGCCAGCCGTGGGCAGGGGGGAGCAGGGCTCCGTGGGAATAGTGCGCCGGTTGCAGCTCTTCCCAGACTCTGCGTTCAGCAGGTCCGTATGCCTGTGGCTCCTTCTCAGATTCTTTGCCCACCTGGTTATGACCCAGCTCTCTCATACAAAATATTCTGCTGTCAAAAGTAGACCCTTTATTTGGAGAGAGGGCAAATTGCTCACCTATAATTGGCCTATTCTTTCCACCGCCGTGATCTTCTTTTTACTATGAAAACAATTGGCATGAATTCAAACAATTTGCTTTGAAGCAAATATTGCAGTAACATTTCCCATTGGTACTGAGTTGGGATGTACCAAGAATATCAGTGCAACGTATTCACATTTTAACACTTCCATATGTTTTTCTATATGCATTTTCATGATCAAAGGAATCCAAATTATTTATTAGTAGTATATAGTCAAGCTCATTTTGAAAAGTTTTAAAGAAACATTTATCATCTTAGCAAAACAACAAAAACATTTTCCATAGCATGGGAAATGTCCATTTGTCAACCAAGATTTATCAGCCACATAAATTAATAGCTTTCTTGGGCTGATACCTTAGTCTCTAGTGAAATGAGTTTTTAAAATTCAAAGCTGCAGAATACTTGCCGAACCTTCCTTGAATAAAATCATGGTTATGCTCAAGCTGCTATTTGCTCATTCTTCATGTATTTCTTCCAAAATCTTATTGCACGTGTGCCTGTGGCACCCTTCTGATGCAGCCTCTACTTCAACCGCCTGCATCTGAGATTCTCTTTGGAGCACTCCACTTGGGCCACTCTGTTTAAATGATGAAAGCCCAGGTGCCTGCAGATGGACCCCCCTGCTCGCTCCCTTCAGGGATGCCCAGCCCAGGGCTGCCTGAGGCAGAGGAGGGACCCAGATCCCTTGCCCGAGTTTGGAGAAGCTCAGAAGCAGGAATGCACTCTAGATCTCTCCCCATGGGACCAGGCTGAGGCTGGGACTCTGTCCGGACTCAGCTCTGCCTGGTGTCCTCCCTTTCCTGTCCTGCTCCCTCCACACCTGGAAGTCATTTCTTAATAATCAGCATATGCGTACACTCCCTGTCTCAGAGGACACTTCTGGGAGATGTGACCTAAAAATCATGCAAGATGGTAGATATTAGAAATTCAAAGTAAATATCTCTCATAATGTCAAAAATCATAATCTTGCATCTCACTGATATATTCTTAAGAATATAAGTGATAAAGTAAATTGAAAAAAAAAAACTTCAGTGTTTTAAAACTTGCTCAACAATTTTATAGGTAATATTTACCTGTGGTTGGAGAAATGCATTTTCTGAGCAAGACAGAGAGCCACTGGAGAGGTGACCTAGTGGGGCACAGGGCTTAAGAGGCACCATGGTCTGCCTTTTGATGTACACCCTATTATGACATGTGAGTCTCAGAGATGCAGGGAAATTATGGAGAGTAGGAAAAAATTGGCCCAGCCAACTGGAGCATGCTCTTGCTCCCATTGCTAAGGTAAAATGGAAAGATGTTAGCTAGATTGATCCAGTGGTTCAGAATTTTTTAAAAATAAATTTTCCAAAATGGAAAACTGTCAACCTACTTAACTATGTGAGGTCAATGATCAAAACTGCCTGTTGCAGGCGAGTCCCATTGCTTCACTCTGGCTGCAAACCAACACAGTCCTGACCAGCAAGGGGCTTCCTGACCCATCCCCATGGAATAAATTCATCAGAAATACGTTGAACGCCTTAAATTAATGCTATCTACAATCTAGTGCCAAAAGCAATTAAGAACTCCTGGGAAAATAAAGGGCAAATGAAACAACACAGTAGCGCCCTCAATCTGCACTGGCAAAATAGGGAGAAGGATTGACGTTCCTGGTTGTTCTTCAACACAGACAGCTATTGTTGTCAAAACCTGAGGGCTGAGCTCCTGCCCCCAACACCTGGGGAGCACAGGAAGCAGACAGGGGGCTGAGCCCGACAATTTCTTCAAGTGTGATCAGACTTGGATGGGAGAAGTCAGTTTTAGAGGGTAAGACAACCATGTTCCCCTGTCAACCTTCTCAGTGGGTTGACACACAGCCAGGCGTTATCAGACACCTACACAGAGGAGCAGTGAGCAGCAGATTTTCCTGTTCCTCCCACTTGTCAGTCACTGGAGTATCTGACACCATTTTATGTGGGTGGAATGCATGACAATTATGACTTCTTGGAAACACAGTTATTAATTACTAAGCTAGAATGTCTTATCAGATGCCCTCATTGTCTTCTGACATCACTGGACTTGTCATCAAACATTCCATACGTCTTGTCATAACAAAGTAAATTATTCCCCTAAAGACAGACATGAAGAAAGTCCAAAGTGAAGACTGAGCAATTGTCCCTCTGGTTCACTCACGGCACATACATGCTCTCCTTCCACTCACTGGGAACCTCATCCACTGCTCCGGCTCCCGCCCCCCAAATCAATTCCAGATGTGTATCCATGTTCTGGCCCCTGCCCTGCCCAGATGCCGCACATGGACACTGGGACTGCCCTCAGCACTTCAAACTCCACATGCCCAAAACCAGCCCACTGGCCTCCCTCAAAGTATGCCCTCACCTCTGGAAAAGGCCTTACTATCTACTCAGATCAGATCCCAAACCTGAGACTGGGAATTGCTCTAGACTCCTGCCCTTCCCTCCCACTGACTGGGCCCACACCATTTCCATGTGTGCCCAAGAGACCTGCAAAAGTAGACACAAGGCACCTCTTACCAGGGTCATCCAGGACGACCGGGACGTCTGGTCCTAGGTCTCTAGGTTCACACCAGATGTCTCCAGAGCCGAACATGATTGTCACAGCCCGGAGGGGATTGAGGCAGTTCTGAGTTCTCCCTTGTGTGGACAATCCCTCTGCATGTGGTAAAGGACGCTTGTCTGCCTATGGCCCAACCCACTACCAGTGTGATCTGGCAGAACATTAACATGCAACCTCACAACAACTGATTTTGGCTGTCTGCCACATGTAACATACACTGCCTGGCATGGGGAATTAAAAGATGAACAAACAGAGGGGTACCACCTCATGTCTGCCTTCAGGGGGCTTCTAACCCTCTGAAGAGCCTACAGATCCCTGTCATTTACAGCAGGCTTCTTGGTTTCCTTAAAGTTCCGCATCTGAATGTTTGGCAGAAAGCTTGACCACGAGCAATTAGGAGCAGCAGGGCTGCGAGTAACCCCAGGTGAGGAAGCCACTCAGCGTGGAGGGGCAATGGAGAACTGCAAAATCCCAAGGAGGCAGAGCATTAGGACTTGACTAGAGAGAAGGGGAGACCACTCAGTAGGACCCAGGGTCCAGTTTGAGCAGCTGGGTCAGCATTTAAGCCACGAAGAACAGCGGGAAAGCAGGAGGTTTAGGGAAATGTGGTGGATCCGGCAGGACTGTGGCTTAGGGGCACTGCAGGCCGTGAGGGACCTGCATGTGGGCTCCAGCAGGAACAGAAGAGGGGACAACAGCCTGGGATGGGAGTTGGGGTTCTCAGTGTGCAGAGGGCTGGGGAGGCAAGTCTGTCTGGGAGCGTGAGGAGAGAAGCAGGAGGTGAAGGCTCGCCCAGGTGACGCCAGCACAGGAGAACATTATTTCCCTCTGGTTTTCTGGGTGCCAGGAAAACACTTCTCCTAAGTACTGTCTACCAAGAATCCAAGTATTCCCTTCTTTCTGGTTGGCATATATTGTATATGAAAATGAAATTTCCATAAGATGGAACCAGACTAGAGATTCTCCACCTAGGGCTTCTAGGTGATCCAGAAATGCTCCAGTTCTCACAGTGGGAACAGATCAGACCTCAGGTGCTGGGCTTCTCCCCAGCCAAGGATCCTAATGGCACCATAAGCCTTGCTGTGTTGGCAATGGGCTCACAGCACTGGCTTTCCAGGAAGGCACAGCCCACAGACTCCTCCTCAGGTACTCACTGGCCAGCATGCCCCGCCCACTCAGCTCCTGCTCAGTGTCCCCCACCCCTACAGGCAGTGAGATGCTCTGTTGGAAACACACAGCAAACCCAGCAGCCTGGCCCCATCCCTAGCACACCTTCTAGGGCTTCCTGAAGCTCTGGAGAGAAAGCCCTCCCTAACTATGGTCAGGAGGGCTTGCCTGCTCCTACCCCATCTTCCAGAACGCCCCGTGCACTCCACGTCCTGCAGCTCACACTCCCGGCGTCATCTCCTGCCACAAGGCCTTTGTACATGCTGCTTCCTTGCTGCTTCCTCTGTCAGTGACTCCTCCCTCCCCCTGCACAGGGAGCTCCATTATATGCCAACTCGAGCCCACTTTGTCAAAAAAGCTTCCCGACGTCCCAGACCTGCTGAGCTCCTTGCATCCCAGGGCTCCATGCTGGCTTGTGCCTCCTCATCCTCACACTGTCCATAGCTGCAATTTCATGTGAACTCATATGATGTCTAACTCATGCCAGTGTTGCCTCTCATCTATAAATTCCATGAAGGCAGAGACCACATGCCTTCCAGCTCACCACGGGATCCTCAGTGCCTAGAACAGTGCGTAGCACACAGAGGATTGATGCAGGAACATGCTGGAAGGATCCTGAGACCCTAGGTCAGACCAGACCTCGAGCAAGGAGATCTTGCAGACACAGGAATGCGAGGGTGGGGGCTATGTCTTGTGCTAAATGAGGTTTTTTGTTTCACTAGCATTTCTTCTCACAAACAAGCTATCTCCTGAGAGCGCCACCTCACCGCTGTTTATCACGTAGAGAAAAGAATGACCCCTCTTTCATCAAAATGGTCTGACCAAGATCGAGACTACTGGAGTAATGCCGAGTGATAACTTTGAGACCATTCTACTCCAGGACTTCCACCAATTATTTTGTTGTTTGTTTTTGAGACAGTCTCTTTCTGCTGCCCAGGCTGGAGTGCAGAGGCTGGATCTTGGCTCACTGCAACCTCTGCCTCCTGAGTTCAAGCGATTCTCCTGTCTCTGCTTCTGGGGTAGCTGGTACTGCAGGTGTGCACCACCACACCCGGCTAATTTTTGTAATTTTAGTAGAGATGGGGTTTCACTATGTTGAGCAGGCTGGTCTCAAACTCCTGCCCTAACTGATCCACCAGCCTTGGCCTCCCAGAGTGCTGGGATTGCAGGTATGAGCCACCGTGCCGGGCCCTTCCACCAAGTATTTTAATGAAAGAATGGAAATGCTCTCATTATATATGTTGATTATTTTAAATGAAATAGAATAACTAATAGAACAGCTTTAACACAGATGAAAAATTTAAACCATCTGAATAAAAAGGAACAATAACAATTAATCGCTCCCAGGTAATATGTAGTTTAACATGGACAGATGTAAGATAATCTGTAAAATGGAGAAAGGGCCAGGAGCAGTGGCTCACACTTGTAATCCCAGCACTTTGGGAGGCTGAGACAGGTGGATCATGAGGTCAGGAGATCGAGACCATCCTGGCTAACCCGGTGAAACCCCATCTCTACTAAAAATACCAAAAAAAAAATAAAGCTAGGTGTGGTGGCAGGCACCTGTAGTCCCAGCTACTCGGGAGGCTGAGGCAAGAGAATGGCATGAACCCGGGAGGTGGAGCTTGCAGTGAGCCGAGATTGCGCCACTGCACTCCAGCCTGGAAATAAAAGAATCAAGAAAAGGGAGGGACAGCTAGAAAAAAAAATAGAATATATCTAATCTACAACCAGATATATGTCTTCAATATGGGATTCAAACCAGAGCGCATAAGGCCCTCAGCTTTCCTCTCCATGAGTTCTTGACATTCAGAAGACATTCTCTGCTTTCTCACATTTTCCCCTCATTAAAAGTAGTCTGTGCCATTTGAGAATTATTGAACAAGACCACTTAATAATTCAATTTGGTTTGTTTATATCTGTTAGCATGAGTTTTGAAAATCGATGTAATCATAATCTTACGTAATAGATACTTGTTATGTTTCAGAATACGATGAACATCATACATTTTTCTCACATGTGAAGAAGTCTGCACATTAACTCGGTAACCAGAAGGCAGGTACCTGCCATTTTTTGGGGAATATACTCTACAGTACAGACCCCATTCTCCCTATATACACGATGTCTGCAACACCTCGAGAGAGATTTTGCACCAGGAAACTCACTGACTGTTGGGGAACTAGCAGTGTTTGAGGGCTAACTAGAAGAATTCAGGGACCCAAAAGGGACCCATCCCCTCACCTGGGACTGCAGGTGCACTGGCTTCCCTGTGTGCCCCTTCTTTAGAAATGAAGTATGTCCTAAGCCCAAATGTACGAGTTTGATTATAGCTACTCATCTGATATACTTTGAGTTTTGATCTTCACTTTTAGGAAGCTCTATTCTATTTTGTCATTTCATCCTTTACTCCTTAGAAAATGTCGAAATTTCCATTTGCTTCCCTCACCCTTTTCCAATTGTAAAATACTATTGGTGACAACAGTGAAAGACACATGCATTTCAGGTCTCATTTCTTAATATTTACATGTTTTCAAAGCACTTAATTCTTCACTCAATATACGATCTGGCTGCATCCCATCTAGAGCTAGAGATTGTGTGTGTCTGTGAGCCTAACTCTGTCTTCCTTTTCATGAGGTAGGAATTTCTGAACTGCACTGGGCTGTAGAGAAGAATGCAATAAAGAAGCGCTATTTCAAGTCTACAAGGCACAGTTGAAAGTTACAAATCCATCAAGTTGGAAAGAATTGAGCTTATTAATGTCCTCAAATGCATTTATCTTAACGTTTACATTACATTTTGCATGCTTAGAAAAATAATTCGGCTTGTAATTATCTTCGCATAAAATGTAATCACAAATGACACCATAACTCCGAAATAAACCAGAAAAAAACAGAATATTTTATGTGAAATTTAACATTCCACTGTGCTCTTTTTCACATTGCACAAGCTCAAATAATATGTCAGAGATTAACTTGGCCATTCTCTAATTTTGACTTTGTGCAGCAGATTTCACGTTATTTAAAAAGCTTTATATTAAAGTCATTCAAATGTGAATAATTGAAATTATTTTTAATGATTGTGCCATTAGAGACCAGACTTACACAGATCTCAAACTGACCTAGTTTTTTTCTTTCTTTCATCAGTTCATTTTATGGGTGAGTGTAAACAGATTTTCTCTAATTAGGTATGTACTTTTCAAGCAATATTGGAAAATGGTTACCTTTAGCATTTGTTCTTGACATCTGTCATCCCTGCGTTGTCTCAGAGCACAGGGACTTGCCTGTGATGTGTATACAAGGATCTTCCGCACAAATCCCTGTCAGTTCTTCTGCCAGGAAGCCCTTGATGTCTTCTAACCTTTCATGGTGAGGAATGTACATTTAATTACCAGGAAAATGACTATGATGTAATAGGTCAAGACATGCGCAGCTTCTGCTAAGGAGGGGCTCCGTGTAGAAGCCGCGGTCGGGGTAGCACTCCACAACCGGGTGCTCCAAGAGAGCCCAGGCGCCCCAAGCACAATGGCAGCCTCCATTCCTTCCTGCTGGAGTGGGCAGTAGGTCCACCAGTGAAAATAAGGCAATTATAAAGGATATTAGCCTGCTTCAGACATTCAGAAATCTAGATACTCCTCAAATCACTAGTTTTGGTATAGGATCAACGACTTTTCTTTGGATTAGAATTTCCTCATTAGAGGGATTTGGCATCTATGATTTCTGATTTTGTGTTTGTGTTTGTAAAGTCCAGTCATTTATTCACGTATCTGCAAAGTAACCTGAGTGTAGTGATGAAACAGATTTTTAAAAAAATCTTGTAGCATTGTATGATGGAATCTTTAAATGATATCCTCATAAAACACCTACAAAGCATGCAATTCGGGTTTCATAGACAAAAATCTCTTCACACTTAATATTATTATTTTGTATTGTTCTTATGTTGAAGTAGAGTCACCATCCGTGTTGAGGGGATAGAGTCACCATCTGTGTTTGGGGGTAGAGTCACCATGCATGTTGGGGGTAGAGTCACCATCCACATTTGGGGGTAGAGTCACCATCCATGTTGGGGATAGAGTCACCATCTATGTTGGGGTTAGAGTCACTATCTGTGTTTGGGGGTAGAGTCACCATCTGTGTTGGGGGTAAAGTCACCATCCATGTTGGGGGTAGAGTCACCATCCGTGTTCAGGAGGTAGAGTCACCATCTGTGTTGAGGGGTAGAGTCACCATCCATGTTGAGGGTAGAGTCACATCCATGTTGAGGGGGTAGAGTCACCATCCGTGTTCAGGGTGTTGAGTCACCATCCATGTTGGGGTTAGAGTCACCATCTGTGTTGCGGGGGTAGAGCCACCATCCATGTTGGGGGTAGAGTCACCATCCATGTCGGGGTAGAGCCACCATCCGTGTCGGGGTAAAGTCACCATCCGTGTTTTGGGGTAGAGTCACCATCCGTGTGAGGGGTAGAGTCACCATCCATGTTGGGGTAGAGTCACCATCCGTGTTCAGGGGTAGAGTCACCAATCCGTGTTCAGGGGTAGAGTCACCATCTGTGTTGGGGTAGAGTCACCATCCATGTTCAGGGGGTAGAGTCACCATCCGTGTTGGGGGTAGAATCATCATCCTTGCTGAGAGAGTAGAGTCACCACATGTGTTCAAGGGGTAGAGGGGCCTCATGCCCAAACAGTTTGAGTGATTCACTCACAACACTACCGTGGGTCAGAATTTTAAAACTAAATGTCAAAGCACCGCAAACCTATATTGAGAATTCCCGAAGACTCCTGACAAAATACCCTTTGCAGGAGAGTGACAGCATTTGCGGTTTATAGTTTCTTTGGTGGCAAAGAAGGAATTGCACTTCTTCCGCTGTCGCGCCTGCTCCGACGGGAGTCTGCGGGCCGGATGCGAACCATGCCCGGGCTCCAGCCATAATCACAAACACATGGCAAGCAGGGTGTTTATGTGCTTGTTGAACAAGAATGTAAATCTTTTGGAAACCGGAGCTCACATAAGGTCTGGAAAGTGAGTCTTCTCCTCCTTCCCCGCGGTGCCCCTATCTGCTCCAGTCAGCTGTGTGCCAGCCAGAAGGAGACGCGCTCGGAGAAGGCGTCCAAGCCTCTGTGAGCGGCACCCGCGCCTCTACTCGTGGAGCTGCAGAAGGCAGGCGGGAGGAGGCCACTCTGACACCTGCTTCACAGGGCTCTCAGAAAGCCTTGTGGAGGACTGAGTCCTGCGGAGCCTGTGACTCATTTGGATTTTATTTGCTCAATCACTGCCACATCTTGCTGGGTTTTATTTTTTCCCCTCCACAAGTTGTACAAAATTCACCTTGAACATGAATCATGTGAAGTTTGTTTTTCTTCGAGGCCGCACCTGCTCTTCAGTGCCGTCAGGCTGGTGCTGCTTCGCCAGGAGCTTTCATTTCTCTGGATAGGGGAAGCTGTCATATGGGACGCACTGAATACAGGAGTCCAGCCCAAAGACGGGGAATAATAATAAAAATGAGGGCAACTCCACGTGTATATTTACAAGCTTTCTTCCTGTGTCATCTCAGCATTCACACTACCTGGGCAGAGTCGGTGCTATCCAGACACTCATTGCACAAATAACTGAATGGCATGTGGAGGAGGTAGTGTGTGGCTGCTGTCTGGGAAACGGAAGTGCTGAGTTGCAGTGTGTGCCCATTTCTGTGGTGTAAATGTCCCTAGCCTGGCCACTTTCAAGTTCCCAGGATGGCATCACTGCATGGGAAGTTGGAAAGTGAGGGTATAGCTGGCTGCAGCCACCGCTGGGAGAGATCTAGGAACTCATTAAGAGAAGGGCTCTTAACTGGAAGACATGGAGTCAGGGGCCACGGCCCGGCAGCTCTGCTCAGGGGATGGAGCTCTTCACCGTTCTGACCTGCACGGCACCCTCCTCCAGGCTGAAGCTTTAAACATGTGAAAGGCAGATGTGGGGAGCTGGGCTGCTGAAGTCCAGCGCTCAGGCTGGGATGAGCTTCGGGTTGTGGTTTGCTCTGAAAATAACCCCAGAGCTCACTACTCAGATTGCAGGAACCCAGCCCATGGCAGAAGTCGGCATCCACACCAGTGCTCTGCTTGCCTTCCAGGTGTTGTTTTATTTTTAGCTCCCAGATGTTAGAGCTTCTTCTCTCACCTCAGCCCACTCTCTGTTTATTGATTCCAATCCCCAGGTGGTCACTTTTATGTCTTCTCAATTAGGAAGGGGGGTAAGATCCGGAGCCACAGGTGAACTCACCTGTATTGAACATCTTTGGGCCAGGTCTGTAATAATCTGACTTCTCCCAGAACCCCTCTTTTCTGGAAGTTCCAACTGCGCACTGAGCCCCTTGCAGGGAGCATTTGAACCAAAACCCAGCGACACCGCCGACATTTGACTTTCAGCAAACCTTGATTGACGGTGACACACCATGCTTTGAGAAGGAATGAGCCATACCCCCACTGTGGATAATTGCTTTGTGCTAACAGTGGGATTGGCAGAGCTGCACATGTCAGACATGCGCCTGCCCAGGAACAAAAATGGCACCAGGAACCTGCCAGATCGCTTCCTGCTGCAGGGCCATTTCCCCAACCTTGTGAAGAAAAGTCATCTGCTGCATTGCACAAGCTACCCCGGCCCTTGGCAGGAAGGGAGAGCAAGCCCGGGATGGATTGTACAGGACCTGATTTACTTCCAGGGGACAGAGAGTCAACGGCTGGTACTGTCAAGATGGTCAGAATCTATGTTGTCAAAGTTACTTGAAATTGTTTGTATTCTCTGTTCCTCACATAAACGACTTCCAATGGAGAAATTAAAATGCACCCAGTTATTCCAACCAGGACAGACACCTTTGCTGAGCCTGGACTTCTCGTTCTGGACA
Source organism: Rhinopithecus bieti (assembly GCF_001698545.2). NCBI lineage: Eukaryota > Metazoa > Chordata > Mammalia > Primates > Cercopithecidae > Rhinopithecus > Rhinopithecus bieti. The sequence continues at coordinate 1,053,397 of NW_016803991.1, forward strand.
CTGAGGTTGGCATGCTCTCTATTTCTCTCTGGAGGAACCCAATGGAGTTGAGGCCAAAAAATGCCCACTGTGCACTAGGCGGCTGCTAGTGCACCAGGAAGGCCATTTCCTCCCCATGCTGCTCCCCAGGCAAGTGAACATAGAAGCACCTCACAGTGAGCCGACACTGGGAAGAGCCCTGAGCACCGAGGGCCAGGGAGAGGCTCGGGCTGTGGCCCAGGCAGGAAAATGGTCTGTGTTTCCCTGTGCAGGTCCCTGTGCACTGCGGCTTAATCCTGGCAGCTGTAGACTTTTTTAATTTTTATTTTGAGACAGAGTCTTGCTCTGTCACCAGGCTGGAATGCAGTGGCATGTTTTGGCTCACAGCAACCTTCGCCTCCTGGGTTCAAGCAACCCTCTTGCCTCAGCCTCTTGAGTAGCTGGGATTACAGGCATGTACCACAATATCCAGCTAATTTTTTGTATTTTTAGTAGAGATGGGGTTTCACCATGTTGGCCAGGATGGTATCCATCTCTTGGCCCTTGTGATCTGCCGGCCTCACCCTCCCAAAGGGATTACAGATGTGAGCCATGGCACCCGGCCAGAGCTGTGGACTTTTTAAGGACAGGGGTGGCCAATTAGAAGCACGACAAGTCCAGCTGGAAGGATGCAGGCAGTGGGCCGGATGCCTGGCAGCCAGTCCCAGACCTGCCACTAACTTCCTGTGGGGTCTTGGGCCAAAGGCTTAGTTTTTCTGAGATTGAGTTTCGTCTTGGAAAAAGATGATCTCAGAGCTGATGATGAGAAGAGATAGTCCTAGGTCTGGTACTATGTCAGGTCCCTGGACTGGTTTCGGAGCTGGAGGGAAGCAGGCGGGCTAGGGGACAGTGTCTGAGGCTCAACAGAAGACCTCGGAAGCAGGAGCCCCGGTGAAGAGAAGACTCGGGGCAATGACAGCTGCTGCCCTCCCATGGAGGTGGGGAGAAGGTGGGGTGGGCCCGGTCTCTGCCTCACGTCTTGGGATGTGGGTGGTTTCATGGTAAAGAAAGATTTTTGGACATTGTCCTGGCTCACGTTGAAGTGGGCAGCCCAGTGAGGCAGCGAGTTTGCCATTTCAGAGAGGGGCAGTGGGATAATTTTCCCTCAAAGATCCTGTAGGGGTCGAGACAGGCACCCCAGGGCCCCACTTACGCTGTGTCAATTCCCAGGGTGGTGGCCTTGGAAGTCTGGTTATCTGATTCCGATCATGTGTCTTTTTAAAATTGTGTGTACAATGAATAGAACCCATTCATTCATTTGTATCTCTATGAGCAGTGGGTTATAATAGACTCTAGGATGTTGAGTCTCTGGAAGACACAACACTGTATTTTGGCAGATTTTACTTGAAAAATCATTCTGCATGAGGGATATTAGTTTTAGATTCCCACCCAGGGATGTTGGACATTGACTAATTCTCCCATCAGTTTTTGTAAATGGATAGGATGCAGCCCTACATCATAAACAATCCGCATCCCACCACGGAGCCATCCAAAAACACCTTCGCTGAAATGACCCCAGCCTACATAAACCAAAGAGACGGTTTTCCCATCCACCCCAAATTTAAATTGATGCTTTGTTTAACACTAAATAAAATGCAGCTTTGTTAACTACCGCCTGATCCTCTTGTCCAGGGAGACCAACGAATTGCTTCTTAAAGCCACAAATAGACAAAGTAAAAATCCATAGCTACATTAGTTGCAGGTTACTGGTCAATAAATGTTCATTAAACAGTGCATGGTTCTATTCAGTCTACAGTGTCATTTGTTTTCTATTTTTTGTTAGCTTTGATCATACAATAAGGCTTCTTTTTTTTTTTTTCTTGGAGCAGTAAATCTGCATCAATACAAGTAAATCTCCACCTAACATGAGGCGTTGCATCTTTATTAGTGGGAGAGCAGTGCTGCATGCAAACTCCCTCCCTGGTCCTCCATCCATCTCCGTGCTGCAGGGAGCGTCTTTGCAGAGGTGGGGAGAGCCGCTGGGCATCTGCGTGGAAAAAGAAGAAGGAACCGAACTGCTGATACTACAGCCAGTTAGGGCTTGGAAATTCCATGAGACATGGGCCTCTCCACTCAGGGACTCTCTCTCCTTTTCCATTCCTAACACTACCCGGGGCCAGTGTCTGGGGGCTGCTGTAGGTCCATATGTTTCTCCCACAGTCTCTGTTCGATGGCCTGACATAAGGAAACAGGGGACGTTTTCTGGCCCAGACTCAGATATGATCTCTCAGGGTCTGGGGCTCTGTGTCTATAAAACAAGTCTCCTGAAACTTATACAACTCAGGAGTTGGCAGGATGGGGAGGAGTAAATGAAATCTCGAGTGTGAAGCCAGCATCAACCTGTCTCAGTTACTGTCCTGCCCACCTTGACTGTGCCTACCTCAGTCACGGTTTCTAAACTGAGATATTGTCATTTCATCTTAAGTTTGCATTTCAATAAAAAAAATCTTATTGTTTTAGGGAAAAAGGTTCCCTACTATAACACTTGTAAATCAAATGGGGAAAATGAACATTTACTTTTAATTTTCATTCAAAATAATGAATAACTCATCAGATATTGGGCAACCTAATCCTCGAAAATCTTCATCTGGAGGCGGAGGGCCTCCAGCGAGCAGGGAAACCACTGTGAATGGAGGCAGTGTGAACATTTGCATTGGAAAACAATTGATCTTTCATTTGCTCAAGAAATACATACAGGGTTATTTTTATTATTCTTTCACTGATTTAGTCCAAGTTCCTGATGCTCTTTTGGAAAAAAAAAAAAAAAAAAAAAAAAAAAATTTTACTCACTGAGGAGCCTGTTGCAGTCCACAAAAGTCAGATTAGAGTGTCAACATTTGTCTTCTTGTGGGACGCAGAGCCCTGCATGGGAAGTGCCCCCACCATCCTTAAGGATCTGGGATCACCTGGAATTCAGGAAACCACTTTCCCAGTGAGCACCCAAAATGCTCCTTCCTTAGGAAGAAATGTATAAAGCTCACGCTTTACAAAGTTTGATTATGATACGCACCCAATATGCTTGAGCCTTAACCATCACTTTTAAGAGGGTTCTGCTTTCTCGTGTCATCCTTGACACCTCTGAAATATGTTAATTTCAATTTGCTTCCTTTATCCTTTTCCTTGGCAGTCTCTCAGAATTCTAAAGAAAAATGCAGCTCTGCTGTTTCCCAGATTGCTGGGACAGGAGATGGGGTGAGTCCACCCACACAGCTCAACGGGGGAAGGGAAGGGGCCCAGGGGCCTGGACCCACAGCAGAAGGTGCCTGGCCCATCCCGTCTCTGTCCCGCAGCAGGGCTCGGTGACCGGCTCCGGGGAATCACACTCGTTGGCAGTTGTGCCTTTGTGCTTAACTTAATTTTTTTCCTATGATGCCAAATTACAAGTAATTTGGAAATTTCAGAAAAAGGAGACTGAGATCCATTTTAAAAAAATAACCTCTCTGACTTGAAAGTTTTGATCAAGTCCCGATTGTAGAGTTCAATTATTTGTGTACAGAAGGAACCATGGCACTCATTAGCTTGAATATCCTGGACACATGGCTAACAGTCAGTAGGAAAAAAAATTCTGAGAAAATGGTGCAAGCCAGATGGGGTTATTGGGCTGTTGTGTGAAACATGGGCTTATTTACCATAACGGGAGTGAATGCGGCCCCATTAGCACAGACGGCCTTTCCTGGGATGATGTCATAATTGGCCTTAGAAAGCACTTGGCCACATTTAGCTACTCTCTGAAAATGAAATTCTGGTTTTAAGTTGTCCCATGCATAGGCCTGGCAAAATACAGTTTTTGATTTTTAAAAGAAATATATATATACATATATATACACACATATGTGTATATATATGTATATACACACACACACATATATGCGTATATATGCGTGTGTGTGTGTATATATATAGATACATATATATATGCTAGAAAATCCAAGATGCCCCTTGTAGAGAGCCTCCCCCTTCCATGAGCTCATGGAGAACATGCTTTATAATCCTGGTGACACCAAAGTGACCCTTTCAAACTGGAGAAAATGTAAGCAGGGGTTTGAAAAGAACAAAAGAGAAGCAGTAAATTAGGGGTAAATAACCAACTCCAGGCACTTCTATTTTCAGCCCTGAGAGAGGAAGCGACAGCAGTCAGGAGGGCTGTGTTTCTCTATCCGACCCCAACGCTGGCTGGGACCCTCTCCCCGATGACCACTGCCCCCGACTGAGCCCCTGCAGCCACCTGGGGACAAACCTACCCACCAAAGACCCAGCAGGCCCCTTCCTTCCCCTTGGGCTGAGTGCTTAGACTTCTTCCCCAGGCGGCAGGAGGAAGCGAACAAAGGTGGAAGGCTTGCCAGGCATTCTTCCTTGTCCCCGAGCATCAGCTCATTCTCCTATATAATCTCCTCAAATCACCCAAAGAGGTAAGGACTGCCCTGTTCTGTCCGGGAGGAGACTTTGCCACAAGGGCCATCCCTGCCCTACGTGTTTGGACAGCACATTTCTCTGCCATCTTCACAACCACCTGCATGTTTGGGGTCCCAGCCGAACACCCAGGTGAGTGTGGCTGAGCTGCCTGCACATCCTCTCTGTGGGACTCCAGAGAGTCATAGGTTCCCATGGGGGCTGTGCCCTGGGTGTAGGGAGACAGTGAGTTGAGAAGCAGCTGGGACCTCTGCTGTCCTGCAGCCCTGCCCCTGCCCTTGCACCTGAGGCTTCCACCCCTGGCTGTGGAGATCCTGAATGTCTCCAGGCCTGTCCTCAGGCTGCCACTCCCAGGCAGCTCCAGGTTGCATCTGTTTCCTGTCCTCAGTGCCAGTCCAGTCCAGTGATCATGCACCCACCTGCCCCAGGTTCAGATTCACTGCAGGGTGCTCCTCTCCTATGGCCTCCCAATGCACCCTCACTCCTGACATCCAATGCCAGCCCTGGTCCCCAGGCCACTGAACCCATGGCTCCCACATGGCTCCTTCTACAGGAACATCCAGTACCCATCGCCACTTGCTGAGGGCTCCTTGAAAGCCCACTCAGAGGCTCCCCTTCCAGCCCTGATCCCCGTGAGCCCGGTCCCTTAGGCCAGCATAGCTCCTCCTGCAAGGAGGCAACGCGCCAGGCCTTGTTCAGTCCCTAGAAGCATCTTGCACATTGGTACTCAGTGAAGATGTGGTTGTTTCTAATGCCTTAAATTAAGAGGCCAACCTTTTCCCAGTGTAGGCCAAGGAACATGGGCTTTGTGATCCCAGGAGAATTGGGCCATGTGAGGTCAATGCTGAGTTCTGTGTGCTCCAAGTCTGGGAAGTGTTGCCATGAGAAAATCGGACTGGCTTCTTAGCTGGTGGGCTTCTTAGCTGGTGGGCTTCTTAGCTGGTGGGCTTCTTAGCTGGTGGGTTTCTTAGCTGGTGAGCTTCTTAGCACTGCTTATGTTTGATTATACCGAGAATCTCAGGTGACTGCAACCATAATGGACCATGAGCCCCTTTTCTGAGGGAAAAAACCCAGTATGAGAAATCCTCCTGTGAAAATTACATTTCTAAAATACTTTCTCATATTATAGCTTCCTTAATTCGCTTCACATCCCTGAATAACCAAGGGTGACAGTGACCTGAATTACAGGCAAAAGTCTTTGGGTCCTGACTCATGGCAGGCAGCACCCCTCGGCCCCTTGAGCTGTTTGGAGTGGGTGACAGAATGGGGGCAGGAGGGTCGCCCGGGTTGAAGTGGTGTTTGTGATGCACGGGCACCAGTGCTTTGTGAAATGCTGTGCTCTCGATTAGACAGCAGCCTCCGTTTGGGTGATGTTGGCCTGCTCCAGTTGGAAGCCAGGAGCAGGGTCTGGTCCCTGATGCAATGGGGCCTCGTGGCCCAGCCCCCACCACCCCACCCCTGGACTACCCTCCTGCGCCAGCACCTGTTCCACCCAGCAGACCCCCTGGAGCAGGTCACTTGCTAGGAACAGCACTTGGCCCCCATCACCCCACGCTACCCCTTGATGGCTTCACCGTGGCATTCAACGGAGAGGCTCCACTCAGTCACCGGCTGAACTGGCTCTGATTGTCTCGGAGAGAACGGCATGGCCAAAAGCGTAATCTCATGTCGGCGAGGTCAACGTCTGAGCCTCTTCTTCACCCTAAAACCTGGAGGGGAGAGGCGGGGGCAGGGAGCAGTTGTCTTGCAAGGTCTCTAGGACTTCTCCAGCCTGGAGCCCATACATGTTCTGCTCACGTGGGAGAGCAGCCAACAGGGTCAACCAAGAGCAGTTCTGGAAGGCGACCTGGGCCAGAGGAGGAAGGTTACATCAACAGCACACAGGAGCCTGGGCTCCTGACATCCTAAGGAGAATGCAGAATCACGCACTGGGCCTGCAGGATGGATGGAGCTTCCTTGGGACCCCTGTCCCCGCCTGCCGTGAAAGGGCCTGAGTGGAAAGGTGTCCCTTGAACGAGAGCTGACACTCATGACTTTGTGCTGCAGTGGCCTCCGGACCATGCATCCTGTGTGGTGGTGTTTACATGCCCCGAGCGTAAACGCCTCAGGACAGAAGTGATTCACCCATCAGTGCGTTTCTTCACTGGTGTCCCTCAGAGATGTGAACATTTCGGTCTACCATTGACTATGTAAATGGGTTCCGTCTTGTAAATCTATTCTTTGCAGTGATGTGAAAGTGTGTAAATAGACCAAGACCTCTCATTTGAAATATTACTTTCACTTTAGTAAAATTAGACTTCCCAAACTTTTAAAATCCAACAAATAGAATCACTTAGGCATTAAGTAGAGTTAAAATTAAAAAAGAAGAAAGAAGACCCCATTCCTCAAAGTCTTCCTTTCAGTGACCTGCATGATTGCAATGTTTTCAGCAGCGTGTTTGATGTTGACCTCTGTCCAGAGTAGGGCGAGGCCAGCACCTCCCTTTTACTCAACTTGTGAAGCAAACACAGCCCTCGAGGGCGTTGGGTGCTGTCCCCCGGGACAAGGGGGAACAGGAGGTTGCAGCCTGCTCAGCTCTCCTGTGGAGGTGGAGAGCTGGGCCCTTGAGATGCAGCTCCAAGCACATCGCCAGTAAAGAAATGGCCATCACCGCCGCCCTGGACGCCGGCGACATTCCCAGGGCAAGTGTGTCTTGATTAATGACCAGCTGGGAGTGTCTCTGTCGCTGTGCCCTGTTCCCGCTGCCTGGGGCCTCCGCCTCCTTCCCTGCCCAGGAGTCTCCGAGCTTAGGTCAAACCAAAGGCAGCCGCGGCCACGCACCACAGAGCGCGGGCTGACCGCTGGGAGAACCATAAACCTCGCAGTGTGATGATCAACTGAGCAGTAAATTAATTAATCATCATTTTATGCCTCATCAAGCACTTTGCTGAAGCTCTCAACAGGGGCCCTGGGCTGAGCCAATGGGAAGCAGACTGTTTTGTTTAGCTGGGTGAGCCTTCCATAAACAGGGGAGGCTTTGACAAGCTAATAAATATGTCATTCGTCTCTGCCACTGGCAGCAGCCGGCCCCACCTGCAACGTGGTGAGATTCTGCCCGGCCTGGTGGGCAGTGAGTGATGGCAGAAATGGGCCCAGGGAGGTGGCAATCAGAGGTGCAGGGAGCGGCAGGAAGCTCTCAAAACTTCCTTCAGCTTTAGGGGAGAAATACCACACTCTTCCCTCCCTGGCGCCTTGCAGTTTACCCCCCAGAAGCAGAACGTCCTGACGCTTGTCCTTCAAGTTCGGCCTTTGCATTCATCATTCGGGGGTCTGCATGGGTCTCTTTTCTCCTCCTTGAGCTCTTTGCATGGGGAGCGGATTTTTCATATTTTCAGGATGTCCAAGCAAAGCATCAATCCAGGGGTAGGTGTCTAGTTTCAGGGGGTGCTATGAACAGGTGTCGCCGCCTCAGCTACTTCGAAACACATCATAGCAGCTTCTAAGGAAAAAAGTTTCCAGCTAAACCTCAACTCATCTCTCTTGAACAAAAGACAGCAGTGTGGAAATCACCAATTTTTAGGAAACTAGACTTTGCAAAGCTAAATAAAACTGGATATTTGGGTCATAATGCCAATGACTTTTTCATAGGTTTTGCTTTATTTCTTTAAAGCCAAATGCAAAATCCAATACTGTCAAGGCAGGATCTAGCGGCACCAAGAAAATACGAATGGGAGTTCTTCCCAAAGCTCTGATTCATTGATGAATCTTAGCCAGTCTCTTAAGTGAGTTAAAAACGCTCTCAGATATAATTTTTGAACAACAGCCATATCAGGCAAAGATTCAAAGTTTCTCAACTGCAAATTGAGAGTGGACATATGATACATAAATGGCAGGTCCCATGAGAAGCTGCACCAGTGCCATTTCCTTCTCATTTAATAAAGGAGACCCTGGAAAACCACAAAACCCTAATGAAAATGGTATCTGATGTCCAGTCCTTCATCCCTGCACAGTGCTTTCCTCCACGAGTCTACAGAGAACTTCACAAAGGCATCGAACCCTCATCTCCAATTCTGACTCGCAGTTTACACCACTGAAGATTCAGAATGCTCAAAAACAAAGGGACCTGGCCCTGGCACTCCTGTAAAAGGTCCTTGGGCTCTGGTCAACAGCCGCCTTCTAGGACAGCAGGCAGAGGTTGACACTGTCGCTAATTCGAGCCTGATAGAAACACCAGGACCTTCCCAGTTGCTCTCCTAACTTCCTGTGAGGGCTGTGCAGGTGTTGACAGGCTCTGCTTACATGCTTCTGTGTCCAGAAGCTGGTCCTAGGTTTTTTGGGACTGACCGCCGGAGCCAGATGAGGACCTGCAGTACACCTGACTTAACTTTGCTGTGCCCCTCGACACCGTCCATTCCAACTTCCCCACAGCGCCTGGTGAAGGGCGGACACTGTGTTCACGGCGACATAAGGCAGGCCAGCATGAGCTCCACCCGCTCTCGTCCAAATCACCGTCGAGTTATGGGGAGATGGCACCATTTTCCTCTAAAAGAAAACAGGATAGGCAGTCTTGGAACCAGCTCTATGGTTTTAACAGAACAGCTTTCTCCTCTACCACTTCTCATTTGGAACACATGCCATTCTTTCCATTCTTCATGTGATTTTATTCTAAAGATGAAACTGTGAGACTGCTTTTAAGGCTGGGAGTGAACTTGCTCTGTTCTGCACGCTGGGTGTGGCCCTCCTGAAACACTGACACCCTATGCGTGATTGCATGCGGAAAGTCATGGTCCAGGATGGATTGTAAGGGCAGGGAGTGCAGACCACGTCTTGTCTCTGCTGCCTGTGACCCTGTCCTCCTGGGGGAATCAGATGAGGGCCTGGCACATGGTGGGGATGCCACAGAATTGGGTTTCAACAGGGACCCCAGAGAAGCAGCACAACAAGAGTGGGTGGCCTTGGGGTTGATCTCTCTTCTTTAAATGTTTCCTTCCTTTTATAGTTTCAATTTTCTTAGTTTTGAAACCTGGTTCATGGGAAAGAAGGAAAAAAGAGAAATGGAGAAAGGGAGGGAAGAAGCTCAAGTTCAAAGTCAGATACATTGTCTAATCCTATTCTATTCTCGCTTGGTTTAGTTTAGTTGCTGGAAGCAGTGAGGAAGTCCACACACGAAGGTATATTTCTCACACAAGATTCTCTAGGCTGTTCCATGGGGTGTTCCTAGAAATCCCCAGCAACGGCCTCCATAGCAGGACGAGTTTAGGACATTGCTTGCTGGTCTCCATGCTTGAGCCTCACAAGGGGCTGCAGCGCACTGAGCACTGGCGTCCCCCCGGGGTGACCCGTGGCTTGGATTGGACGTTGTTTCTCAAACCTGTTGCCCAGGGTGCCCTTTTACTGAGGAACAGCTCAGGGACTGCATCCCCCATGGCACAAAACCTCCTCAGCCAAAGCCAGGGCTTCTGCATGTGCAGTTTCTTCCTCAGATGCGGGGGTCTTTGCAGCTCAGGAACTCCTCTCCTCTGCGGCTTTGTCTGCTGCCCCTAGAGTTCTGGTCTCTATCACTTCAGAGGCCCTGAGAAATTAGCATGAAATGCTAAGCCCCGCAGCAGCCAACTGAACAGATCCCTCCTGGCCAAAGGGACCCCAAAGAAACCTTGAAAACTGAATTCCAGCCACATGTGGTGGCTCACGCCTGTGATCCCAGCACTTACAGGCTGAGGCAGGCAGATCACCTGAGGTTGAGAGTTCAAGTCCAACCTGGCCAACATGATGAAACCCCATCTCCAAAAAAACACAAAAATTAACTGGGCATGGTGACAGGTGCCTGTAATCCCACGTACTCAGGAGGCTGAGGCAGGAGAATCACTTGAACCTGGGAGGCAGAGGTTGCAGTGAGCCGAGATCGTGCCACTGCACTCTAGCCTGGGCAACAGAGTGAGACTTCGTCTCAAAAATGAAAACCAACCAACTAAACAAAAAAGAAAACTGAACTCTGTCCATGACGGGATGGGCAGTGGATATGCCTCGTTCTGACCCTCCCTCGCTAACCACATAGGCTTGACTTTCCTCCCTCAGGGCAAGCACAACCCAGCCCTGCCCAAATCCTCCACACCTGATATCAACCACCTGCCCGACACTTCTCCCGCTCTTGGAGATATCAACAAAACAAGCAACCAGGTTCCTTCCTGACGGGAGACGGCTGACCCCAGAGTGGTTCTGGCTAGTCTGTGGAGGGTGCTCAGGGAGGGTTTCCATGGCCTCTGCTTCATCTTTTGACTTCAGAGGCCCCAAAACTCCACCCTGGGCTCAAGGTATTCCCACCGCGCTTTGAACACGGGTCCCATGGAGAGGCATGGAGCTCAGTTACACACGCACACGCTTCTCCTTCCATAAGTATCCACAACTCCTCCTGCAGCTTATGTATTTTCCCACCCTGTCCCCACATAGATCCTGTCTGATTCTTCCCAGCCTCCGAGTGCCTGTTCCAGGCTTCTGGACAGAGGCAAGACTTCCCAGCCTGTGGAACAGCCGCCTTGCCAGCTACAATCCCGGATGAGAAATAAAACTCTCCTTCCCAACTTAGGAGCCTTGTCATCCTTCAGCTGACAGACTGATGGGCTGTGTTACTCACACTTTCTATACATCTTTTCTAATTTATTTCATGCATTCTAGACAGGAGTAATAGTGCCTTGAAGGTGCAAACATTGGTTTATAGGGGGTAAAACCTTTACTTTCTCACATATGAAGCATGAGACTCAGTGCATATAATACATCAATAGATATATTTTGTGTTTATAATATCTGTGTGGGCAGCAATTGAGGGGAAAAGTTTACAGAAGCTCATTGGAGAGCAATGATGAAAAATAAGTTTGAGAAACACTGACCTATTTGTCAAATTATGAACAAAGCCTATTGGAACCTACCACTGTAATTGCATCTTCTTTGCTTTCTGTGGATATAAACACACACGTGTTTATATTCAGCTGCTTTTTATTTTTTAAAAATGAGAATGCCACAGCCTTTTTGTAGATGGCACATTTTATCACGATGGAATGTTGCTGTAAGTGCCATCTGGCGTGCTGGGCCTTTGTGTCCACTGTATTCGGTGGTAACATTTCTACTTCTGGTTTGATTTTGTTTGATTTCAGTGGAACATATTGCCCCACATCTTCAGTCTTCTCTTCAGCAGGATATATTGACCCATCCCTTCAATCCTCTCTCATTACTTGATCTTGAGGAGTTTCTTGCAAACAATAGAGCTGTATTTTCTTTTATAATTCAATCCACCCCTCAACCCTTCATTGTGAGTGTTCAGCCCACTCTCCTTTAGTTCAATAACTTGATAATTGATGGGCTGGGCTCTACCCCACCATATTTCATGTTTCCTGTTTATTGCACCATGTTTTTGCTGCTTCTTCCTCTTCTTGATTTGCAGTCTTGGTAACTTTTCTGCTTATTCTGTTGCTATGCTGTGAAAACCTTAAGTTATGGCCTAGTTAGGAGAGCCGTGCCCATTACCAGGTCAATCTGCCCACCCTGGCCCTTGACCACCTAAATTCATCATTTCTCCAAATTCCTGCATCTCCCACATCCTTGGGTTTTGCTAAAGCATTCTTTAATACTTAATTCGCTTGTAAGTTTGAGGAATAAAATACTCTAAGTTTGACGGCTTGAAATTCTGTCCCAACTTTTGTCTTTTCCTGTCTTGAGATTTCTGATTCAGTTGTCATTTGATAAGCTACTTCGTGATTATTTTCCTTATATAGAAAACAGGATGACATTCTCTCAAACTCTTCACATGTGCAGAATCATTTACATTTGTCCTGAAAGATGATCCACATCATGGCTGGGGATGCAAAGTCTCAACTCACCATCGTCTTTTCTGATGTGCTGCTACCTTCAAGTTTCTAGTTCAATGAATGGGGAAACTCTACTATAGAGAGTTGTCTGTATCAAACAGATGACACAAGACAGTCAGGGATGAATTACCCAGTGAAGTTCATGGGTAAAGAATTCTAAAAGTTTTCTGAGGAAGCAGAAATCAGGTTAGTATGTTAGAATAGGTTTAAGAAGAGGGTAAGATTTAAGCAGTTTTTGAGAGCGAGGAGGTGGAGAATTATACCAGTTAAGTGGGGTAATGTGAGCAAAAGCGTGGAGATTACCTGGCAGGAGGAAGCCGTGATGAATTGCAGGGTGGCAACAGGACCAGGCTGTAGATGGTGAGTTGAAGAGGCAGTTGGGAGCCAGATGCAAGTGGTCTTGCCTGATATGCTTCGAACTTTCCAGCTGAATGCTGTGGCTGAGTCACCAATGGCTTTCAGATGGTGAAACACTTGATTGAAGTGGATTTTATTTGCTTTTAGATTTATTTCTCTTTACTTTTACAGTGTCATAATTAGATATGGTAATTGTAACAACTGAAACTACTCCATGGTATGTAAAGAAAACATGCATGGTCACCCTCGAGCCTCCCGCTGCCCGGTCAGTAACCCCTGCCTGCATCCCTTCCTGCTCTGACCACTCAGCTCGGTATGGAACAGACACTCGTGGGAAATGTTTTTCTTCAGCAACACGCAAATGCAAATGGAGGGTTCTGAAATTCCCCCTTTTCCATAGAAAATGTGTTATGGCCACCCTATATACCAATATGTAGAGGTTTAAGATATTCTTTTTAATAAAGTCACATTATATCCTACAGTATCTATATGCCATTATTATTCAACATCTGAATTAATTTTAAACAACAAACATGTTAATTTTAATAAATTAAATTAATATGAGACATGTTAATTTTAAACAAGGTATGTACTATTGCAAACTAGTGATCTTTCTTATTTATTTATTTTATTTATCATTATTATTATTTTACTTTAAGTTCCAGGATACATGTGCAGAATGTGCAGGTTTGTTACATAGGTATACATGTGCCGTGGTGGTTTGCTGCACCTATCAACCCGTATTCTAGGTTTTAAGCCCCACATGCATTAGGTATTTGTCCTAATGCTCTCCCTCCCCTTGCTCCCCACCTCTGACAGGCCCCAGTGTGTGATGTTCCCCTCCCTGTGTCCATGTGTTCTCATTGTCCAACTCCCACTTATGAGTGAGAACATGCAGTGTTTGGTTTTCTGTTCTTGTGTTAGTTTGCTGAGACTGATGGCTTCCAGCTTCATCCATGTCCCTGCAAAGGATGTGAACCCATTCTTTTTATGACTGTGTAACATTCCATAGTGTGTAAGTGCCACATATTCTTTACCCAGTCTATTACTGATGGATATTTCGGTTCCAAGTCTTTGCAATTGTAAATAATGCTGCAGTAAACATATGTGTGCATGTGTCTTTATAGCAGAATGATTTACAATTTTGGGGGTATAATCCTTTGGGTATATTTATGGTTTCCTTGGAAATAAATGGTTATGGTGGAGTAAGCAGGTTTGGGATTGGTTAGCTTGATAATTGTAGTGAGCTCTAGGGCATATGGCTGTCCCTTGTTTTCTGACACATGGCTCTTGGGTAATTAGGGAAGGGAAGTAATGGCCCTGAGTGTAAGAGCCTGGTAGAGGAGATAGTTGAAGGTATGGAATTTGGATTTGTTGGTTTTCATATGAAAGGCAGGTGAGTCATTTACCATCTGTAGGAAGTGGCTGACTCTGGGAAAGGCAGTCTCTCTAGGGCCAGGAACATTCCAGAGTCAAAGCATCAGAATGAAAAGACATGCTTCATACATAACCCATTCAACTCAACCACAGATTCCCTTAGCAGGTTTCCAGTAGTCATCAGAGAGAAAGAAAGATAAAGGAAATTAGCAGAATGAGGTATGATGGGCTAGAAGATAAGCTAAACATCCCTTCTAAACAAGTTTTAAGAGTTTCTATCTTGAAAAAAGTGTTAGGAAAACAGGTCCATGTGGGGAAAAGCTGAGTGGATATGTTTTCAAGAAACAGCAGCGACACCCCCACCCTGTTAACCAAGCTGATCCTGTGTAAGTGAAGGTGTTTTTCCTGAGTGATCTCATACAATTTTACTAGCAAATTACTGTTATAATATCTTGCAGCTTTTGCTTCCTCTGAACATGAAGCTTAGAAACCCTTGGAGTCTGGGTGCGGAGGGGGTGTTTGGTTGTTGCTGTTGTTTATTTGTTCTTAATTTTAAATGGGAACACCAAAAGTGAATATTCTGGTAGGAGTTCAGGCCAATAATAAATGAGTAGATAAAGGCTACCGTGGGCCGCCACTTGGCTGGACCAGTGTAATATTCACATCTTTATTCCATGTCATCCTTTCTGGGCACATTTCTTTCTCTGCTGTATATCCCTCTGGCAACCTGTGAAGCAGCAACTTATCTGATTTTTTCTGCACACTCGTTGCTGCCAAGAAAATACATTGCGCACCCTGCGTTGCATGTGTTGCCTTGAATTATCTTTCCGTTTTACCACTTGCTGGAAAAACTGCATCTCAGCAGTGCCCCAACTCCCCAGGGAAACACATCCATCAACACAGACCTGTTTTTTCCCTTAGGTGTCTGTCCATTTTGGTGCCTCTTATTAAGCCTCATAGGTTCCTATTCATCAAAATCTTGCCAAGGAAGCCTTGAATTCTTTCTGAGGTACATATTCAGCAGAATGCCAAGGAAGAGTGGAGATAGCAGAGGGAAACCATTGAAAGAATGTGCAAATTAGGCTTCCTATTTTTATTCAGCAGACCCCAAAATGCAAAGGCATGGATTGGAGCTTTAAATGAAACCCATTTCTGATTTATTAGAGGCTCCATGCCTACACTCCTCTGTTATTAACCATTCAAGGAAGCAGAGAGGTTAGTGGTCAAAACATAGGTTAAGAATATTTATCCTAAGGGTAGTCATTCAGCAGGGAAGGAAGCACAGGCTTTTGTTTATGTGCTTATCTATTTCCATAGCATTGCTAAGATATCTGAAATACATATGAATGAAAAATGTCACTTGTCATGTTGAAGAATATTAGATGAAAAGAATGCTGAGATGGGAACTGTGACAGGAATCTACCTTCGAAATCATGTTGAATTTGAGTGTATGTCCAGTGTAATAGATTACCTAGGAATTGAACTGTAATTAGATTGGAAAGATGTTAATGATTATACTATTTTTAGATAAATAATTAACTGGTGTGGAGGACATGTAACTGCAATCCCATAGTGGCTGGTGGAAGCTGTGGTGGTCAATGATGGGAAGCCAGAAGACAGAATGCCTTTCCTGAGGGGAAAGGTAATAAATAGATTTCATCTGTTAAAGATGAAGGGTGCAGAGTCCCCTTCTAGGAGCTGTACATGTGCATGTGTGTGTCTAATCTCTTTGCAGAATGGCTATCCTTGATTGGAAGCTCAAGCAAGGGAGAGAAAAATACCTGCGTCCAGGACAGGTAAGCCTAATTCAGATGGTCATGATGTGCAAAGTTCAAAAGTCACTGGGCTTAGTGCCTGGCAGAAAGCATGTCTTTTGCATAAAGAGGAAGAGTAGCATCAGACCACAGGCTAGAACCAGATTGAAGGAGAGAGTGAGAGTTTCCAGTGGAAAGAGAGGTGCGCATTATCTTGGTTCTCTTTAGGGGCAAAGTTGGAAGATTGCTTTCTATACTGAATAACCTCTTTGCCCGTAGCATGTACCTCAATAAGTGAAGTGACAAGCCCTGGCAGTGGTGCCTAGGCTTCCCTTTGAATGACAAGGTGAGAGAAGCATAGAGAATATACCTGGAGTCCATGCTGCTGGCCAGTGGTTTCCCAGGGAAATTAACCAGCATGAAAGAGAAGCAAATCTGTCAGGGTGTTTGTTGTTGTTTGCTGTTGTTGTTGTTGTTGTTGTTGTTGTTTTCTCATCTCGTTGCAGCCTGGTTTTCTGGAATTTGGTTTCTGGGTGTGTGGGTTTGAGATTATCCTCTCTCCATTATGTTCTTTTAAATAGCATTGGATACTGGCACATGAAACTAGTTTCAGCCCCCAGAGAATCACTGAAGATAGCCTCTCCCTGCATCCACCTGATTTTCCTCAGTTCAGCCACAGTCTATGCTTTCTGGGAATATATGTGCTGTAATTATTTAGGTTACTCAGAAGTGAACATAGTATTTGCAAATAAAGGATTATGAGATAAAAATTGAGATTCTAAAGTGGAGTCAAATGGGAAAGAATTGAAAGAGAGTGTTTTGTTGATTACATTCACATGGGTTTAAAAGATTAATGTTAAAATGTGCACCTGCATCCTCCCTACCCAGGACATAGTCTGTGTTCCAAGATTATTTTGCTCAGTTGTAAAGATATTTGTGCATTCAAATTCCCAAATCTACGTTATATTGCATTAGATAAGATGAGTGAGAGAAAAAGGTGAAACTATTGACAGAAATGACTTAAAAGCTAGAGAAATGCTCTCTGGGGATAAGCCTCCTCATTTCTTCAGTGTATGCTCGTGGAAACTTACCTAAAAAAAGTACAGAGCCCACCTGAAGAGGTTCTTGGACAGAAGGGTGTTAGGGGATCCCTGATTCAACTCATATGTTCATTTAAATTTCCCCCTCATCTTTCTCCTCTCTAACATCATGGAATACTCAATAAATATGTTGCAATTAGTATTTTTCAAAATAATGCATATATGAGCATAATCTTGGATTGGGCAAAGTTGGCAGATTGCTTTCTATACCTAATGCCCTCTTCGCTTATAGAATTTTACCTTGATACAGAAGTCAATATTCTATACTCCAAGTAGAAACAAAGTTTGCTGTCTGAAAACAGGAGGTCATTTTACTTTCTGGCATTGTCTCCCACTTTCAATAAATGGCCTCTGGTTCTGAACAGTTTGTTCCAGGATCAGCTGTGTGAGGGGACTAGTAGGCTACCTCTACAATGTTACTAACTGCCTGTGGGAACCTGCCTTCGTAAGCCTCCACCATCTCTTCAATATGATCCTCTGGGTTTTTAATTATCCCAAAGCTTTCTACAAACTTTAAAATCATAAACCCATGTTTCTGTGATTCTAATTGTAGAGTTCCATGTTAGATGTTTTCTCAGAGAATGTCTCTGAGTGCCAGAAATTAAAGAGTAGTAATAGGACACATTTTTCAGATAGAGTCACTTTCATGAGAGAGATCATAATTGAGATTTGCACTCTAGTCCACAGACTTTCATAAGAGGAGTTGAGAAAGGATCTCACTTCCAGTGTTTTTAATTATGTCTTTTTGAAGGGAAGCAAGGTCTTCTGCAAGAAAATGGTCATACCACCTAACAGTGTGCAAATAACATCCATAGAACCCTATTATAAGTCAATTTTTGAGGTTGTGGCTTACTGAAAGAAGACATGAGAGTTTTTTTAATTCTCTGAATTTGTTGTTCTGGGGGTGTGTTGTGTGTGTGCATGTTCATATGTGCATTCAGTCCATTTGTGGATGGACTTATTTAAAATATAGCTTATCTGAGTGATCATCTTTCTTTTCAGGTAGCTGTTTTCTAAAAGGGTTGATACAGGCACAGACACACAAAGGTTTGATGCAAACCCTGTCAGTTGCCTTCAAGTAAGCTCACACACACATCCACACACATGCAGGCTCTGGAGGGCACCCTCCTCCCAATAGTTAGAATTAATTTCAGGAATACTGATTTTTAATTTGGCGCTCAGTATGCAACCCAGCTATGGAGTGAATATCTGGTCAGGAAAGATGCATCACCTTGCTGGTCACTGCTGGTTAACAACACTGGAAGCAAAAAGAAAAATACATCCAAAAGAAAGATGGGAGCAGCAGGTGTCTGGATTTCCATATCCGCTCAGGTTCCAAGATCCCTTGTTTTGTTAAGGAGTCTCCGGAGACTAATAGATGCTGCATTTTCAGTCTGAATTGTGAATTTTTCCATTTGTTTGCTTTTGCTTTTGTTTGGGGTTGTGGTTTTCATTATACACATGTTTTCTCTCATCTGAGATAATTAAGGTGGAAAACTTTTAGGAGCTTAACATTAAGACTTGAGATCGAGTGAAAGGGCAGAAATTTAGCAGAAAAGTCACAGGTTTGAAAATGTAGTTTTGACTTAGAAAAATACAAAGTAGGGAAACACTTTGGAAGAGAAAATATTTTGTCTATTTTCTTCTTAACTACCTCATATCACCTTCCAAATGCTGATCCTTGCCTTTGAACATGGATTTTTATTTAAATCAGTTCTTCCTCATATCAAAATTATACATGCGTGTCGTTCAAAAATTGATGTAGTTCTTTCTATGAAGCTTGTTACAACAAACAACATTCTGGGCTGGGCACGGTGGCCCATGACTGTAATCCCAGCACTTTGGGAGGCTGAGGTGGGTGAATCACAAGGTCAGGAGTTCAAGATCAGACGGGTCAAGATGGTGAAACCTCATCTCTCTAAAAATACAAAAATTGGTTGGGCGCGGTGGCAGGCACCTGTAATCCCAGCTACTCAGGAGGCTGAGGCAGGAGAATAGCTTGAACCTGGGAGGTGGAGGTTGAAATGAGCTGAGATCATGCCACTGCACTCTAGCCTGGGTGACAGAGCAAGACTCCATCTAAAAAAAGGGGGGGTGGGGGATTCTGGTGATTCTGGTGTTCTCTTTTCTCATTCCCAAAGGCAGCAAATTTCAATGCTTGTAGCTGATGTTCTTTTGAGGTAGGGTAGTCACAGCCTTCCTGAAAGGAGAACAAACTTGCTAAATAGATGGGGAGAACAAACCCCCTGACAGTGCACCAATCATATCCTGGGCTGGTGCTTAGAACATCCTCCAGCAAAGAGGCAGAAGAGCAAAAGGGAAAATACCCAAATGTGTGCAATCACAGAAACCCATGATTCGTGTTCTTGGCCTGACTTATGCTTATTATAATAGTAAAAAGCACACCCCTGGGTGGAGATTTAAGATGCTAATGAGACATACATCTTAAATGTACTAGCGTGTACAGCTACAGCACATGTATGTGTACTAGCGGCTACAACCACAGCGCATGCATGCCAGGAAACCACCTATAACATGCTTAATGGCAGCATTCCTTCCAACCTCTTTATGAATAATCATACAAGACTCCCATAAAGGGAGTTTCCCCATGTCAGTCTGTGCTGTTTCACCTTTGAGCAGCCAGTTCTTATCAGCTGTCAGAGTGTACTTTCGCTTTACAATAAATTATCTTACCTGCATAGTATCAGAGGGTGCAAGGTGGGAGGAGGGTGAGGATTGGGAAAAATAACTAATGGGTACTAGGTTTAATACCTGGGTGATGAGATTATCTGTACAACAAGTTTACCTATGTAACAAGCCTGTACATATACCCCTGAACCTACAATAAAAGTTAAACACACACACACACACACACACATTCTCTTGCCTATTTTTACCATGTACTCACTCTCAAATTCGTTCATTCAGCAAAATCAAGAATCTGAACTGGTCTACCAGCTATACTTTGAATTTGCCTACATTATCTGTAAAGAACATGCATATACTTCTACTGCTTGATTTTTCAGTTTTAGGTATTATCAATTAACTCGTTATATGAAAGATTAGCTCTTTTTTTACTACCTCTTCACCCCTACTGCCTACACATGCTATAAGCTTCCTTATCACACATTCTTTCAATACACTTGTGTTATAATTTTGGTTAGGTCAGTATTTAGTGTTTACATTATGACTGGGTAAAAATGCTTTACAGTTCAACCACAGTTAACTTTATTTACCTCCACAACGTGGTTTCATTTCTTGGAATTAGTAGTTGTTTTGCTTCTTTTCTTTTCTTTCATTTAGTTTTCTAGATTTTTAAAATATTAATAATTGAACTTGAGCTTCTCATCCAGTGGTAAAAATTTCTACACAAAATCATGTTCAACACGGTAAGTAATCTGTCAATTTCATGTTAGTAAAGCCTTACTTGCTCTTCTGTGATTGTACACAGCTGTCATTTTGATGTCTCTCTTCATCATCATCCTGGTAATTTCCTTTGCTTCTCTTAGGATTAGATTTCCTATTTTCCTGGATCGCATTTGTTTTTCCATTTTGGCTTCTTTGGTTAATTTGTTGGAATATATTTTCCAGTAGCTTCTTAAGAAAGAGTGCATTGGAAGAAAACCCTGGGCGGCAATGCGTGCCTAAAAATGGTTTTATTCTACCCTCAGCTTTAGTTTCTAGCTTGGCTGAGTATAGCATTTTAGGTTGAGAATCATTTGATGGTGTGAAAATTAAGGAAGAAAGCAGAGCAATATCCAGATGTAACAGCCTGTGATAAGCTGTGCTACAGCAACAACCCACAAATTTGCAGTCGCATACAGTCGTGATAGCTTTTTTCTCAGTTACTTTGCATGTGGTCAACTGTGAGTCAGCTATAATTAAACTCCATCTGCCTTCTCACTTCAATATCTAGGATGAAGTAGCAGACGCTGTCTGAGCCTTGCCATTCTTATAGCAAGGAAAAGAGTATTAGGGCCATGACCCTTAATGCTTCTGCTCAAATGTCCTTGGCCAAAGAATGTCTGTGGCCAAGCCTGACCATACAGCAGGGAATTAAATTACTAATGCAGGAAGATACTACAAGATATACGACAACAGAAGGAGATTTATTATCCTCTTATAGGAAAGGGAGTAAATAATTGGAAAAAAATATTACAACCAAACAAAGTTAATATTAGGGTTTCATTTATATTTGTCTTCAGCTCATTTTCTTTTCTTGTCTCTTGTAGCTTGTTTTCTAAAAGATTTTAAAGCATATTAAAATGGGTGAGAAGTACCTTATATTAGATATTCTCCATTTGTTCACTCGTATTTTATTTTTTTGCTGTTGTGAGTACTTTGATTAGAGGAAAGTGTTGATATTTGCTAACATTCAGTCATAGAAATACCTTTTCAAAGTTAGAATGAACTGTAGGGATCACTTAATATAAAACATTTATTAGACACGAATTACTAGATTGTGAATCCTGGCTCTGTCACTTAAAATCCCGAAATCACATGTTGGAGTTTAGATTACTCTGTAATTAATTGTGTTAATCATCTTGAAGGAGCAAGATTATATAAAATAATTTTTTTTAAAGCGTACCCACCTCTAAACCAGGGCTACTGATAGCTGATCCATTAGGCTGTCTTGACAATTAAATACCATAATATATTCAAAGAAACATAGCCAAGTGTCCAACTTATAGTAGGTACTATCTTCAAATTGAGTTAAATCTCAATTTTTCCAGATTGTGAATCAATAGAAATTCAACATTATAGACAGAGTAAGAACTAAGTATACATTAGTCCCATACCTTACTTATTAGAGATAATATTTATTATACTCAGTAGGCTATGAGAATGCATTTTTACTTATAACCGGCATGCTTATTGTTAACCCAAGAATTACAGGTTCCCAGAAAAACTGAATAAATGGTTGCCTTAAAAGAAAGCCCAGGAATGCTGCATTGCTTTCAATCTGCTTTTGATTTTTAACTAGGAACATGGTTTCACAACAATTGCTTATAAACATTTGGCACATGAGCCAGTGCATATGTTTATGGCTGTCTTATTATTGACAGTGGATCATGAAAATTCCCACTATATTGTAACACAGCCCATTCTGGCTTCCAGCCTCCTGTCCTGGTGGACAGCTTGAGGAAGCTACCTTGGGACAGAGGAATAGTTTACATACATCAATCTGAGATGCCGGATGGTGATGTGATTTTCAAGCTGGCACCATTGCAGGATGCAGTTAGGTTTAAACCTTGAAATCTGTAGAAGTCGGAAGGACTTTACACTTTTATGGAAATTTTTCCTCCTGCAACTTTGATTTTAGAAAACTCAAGTTTTGACCTCTGATCGTACTTTTGGAAAGGAAACCCCTGGCTTAGTGCATATTGCCATATTGTTAATACCCAAGCTAAATCATGTCTGATGGCACACTAATGGCTATCACTGCCCCTCAGTACTTTTCCCAAGAGAATTGTATTTCCTGGATGGGAATGATGAAGCTGTTATTTACAGTTCATAATCTCCGTAAGGTGCCTTCAATCGATCTAAACTCCATTTCTTGATACATGGGTACCTCTCTCTTTCTATCCTTCTCAGTCACTTTATTTTCCTTAAGGATTTCATACTGGTCTCTCTCTTCTGACATATTTTTCTCCATGTTTGAAATGACTGTAAATAATACAGAATTTAACAGATGCATAAACACCACGTTTAAGTCAAGACCCAAAATCCCTTACCCTCGACACATTTTTCTTTCTAATAGAAATCTATGCTTACGTTTCTTGGGGAAGAATTATGTTGTTGAAACCTAAAATATATTAGCTTTTGATATATGATTCTCCAAAGCCTAGGACATTTATTATTACTTAATCTAAAATGCTGAAGAAAAATATTTGTTCCTTGGGGTGTGAGTGAAAGGGCACTAAAGAGGTCCTTAAGGCTTGTGGGATTTTCATTCTTGTTTTATTTACTTATTTATTTATTTGAGATGGGGTCTCACTCTGTCATTCAGGCTGAAGTGCAGTGGCACAGTCACAGCTCACTGCAGCCTCAACCTTCTGGGCTCAAGTGATCCTCCCACCTCAGTCTCCTGAGTAGCTGGGACTACAGGGGTGTGCCACCACACCTGGCTTAGTTCTTGTTTTAGTTTCCGAGGACTACCATAACAAATGGTCACAAACTGGGTGGATTAAAACAGCAGAAATTTATTCTCTCATAGTCCTGGATGGCAGAAGTATGAAATCAAGGTGTCGGCAAGGCTGTACTTTCTGCAAAGGCTCCAGGGGGGATTCCTTCCTTGCCCCTTCCAGTTTCTGGTAGCTCGTTAGCATTCCTTGGCTTGTGGCCACATCTTCTTCTCTGCTGTCTTCACATTGCCTTCTCCTCTGTCTCTCTCAAAACTCCTTCTACCTCACTCTTGTAAGGACACAGATGATTGCATTTAGGGTTCACCTGCTTAATCCAGGATAGCTTCTCCTCTCAATATCTGTAACTTTGTCACATCTTTTGTCATATAAGGTAGCATTTACAAGTTTCAGGGGTTTGACCTGGATATCTTTTGAAGGACCATTGTTCAGTTCACCACAGTTCCCATTCTAACTGTTCATGGCTATAAAATCAAGTGGGATTTTCTTTTCGAGGCAGGGGGTACTGCCTGAACCTCTGGATGAACACCCCCAACAGGCGTATGATGCTCTCTGTTAGGAGGTTCCCTTTGTTCAAGCTGAGTCTGAGATCACTGTTTTTCACTCTCCCCAGGTTCCTTCTCATCTGTTCTCTAAAGTGAGCATGCAGGGGTTTTCTTGACTCCACTGTCTCCTTTTGAACATTCAACAATTTGTCAGTATACCAGCAGCCTTTATTCAGAATATGAGCAGAGAGGATTCTTTGATGCTGTTGGAAGTCACAACACAATAACCTAAAATGAAGGTCTCAGAAGTAAAAGTTCTTCTCTGATCTCCTCCCTCCTTCCTGTCTCTCAGTCCCATTCTCCCCTGAGGTCAGCCAGAGAAACTGGAATCCCTCTTCTTCAAGATGGGTCATAGAAAACAGAAACCCTTTTTCGCCGAAGCCGGCCATAACACCTAGAACTATTGCTCTAATTTTCCTTCTGCCTTTCTGTGTAAAAACTGGCCACAAAAAAAATTCTCTCACCTACTTTGTTGGACTGTAGGTCATGAGACACCCTGTCCAGAGAGAGTCCTGTCTCACACATAGAAGGAAGGAATACGTTCTCAGAGTGGCCAAGAAGACTCTAGACAGACAGGCCTTGCTGGGTGTCCTCACTCAGTCCATCAGCATTGGATCATTCCCTTTTTGCCCAATCATATTTCTACACAGCTGTGCATACTTCGTTAAACCTAGACATAAAAATGGACAATTTCCCCTGCATCTTTAGGTCTTTGTTCTGAAGACTCCTGTGTACACTTGTTAAATAAATTTATATCCCTTTTCTCTAATTAAT
The DNA here is from genome assembly GCF_001698545.2 of Rhinopithecus bieti. NCBI lineage: Eukaryota > Metazoa > Chordata > Mammalia > Primates > Cercopithecidae > Rhinopithecus > Rhinopithecus bieti. The sequence goes on from NW_016803991.1 coordinate 1,077,713, forward strand.
CTGCCTTTTGAGAGTTGATTTTTTCAGCGAAGCTATAGAGGGTGAAGGGGAAGTTTTCCCTTGACTCCCACAACGCCAGCCCATATTTAAGAATGGAGGTAGCGGCCAGACACAGTGGCCCATGCCTATAATCCCAGCACTTTGGGAGGCCAAGATGGGCAGATCACCTAAGCACAGAAGTTTGAGAACAGCCTGGACAACATGGTGAAATCTCTTGTCTACTAAATATACAAAAATTAGCCAGTTGTGGTGGCAGGCGACTGTAATCCCAGCTACTCGGGAGGCTGAGGCAGGAGAATCTCTTCAACCTGGGGGGCAGAGGTTGCAGTGAGCCGAGATCATGCTACTACACTCCAGCCTAGGCAACAGAGAGAGACTCTGTCTCAAAAAAAAAAAAAGAATGGAGGTAGCATACAATTTGATGTGTAATGATGGATTACTTTCCCTCTTGGTGATCTCCCAGGGATAATTCCCTTCTGTACTTGGCTGTTGAGGGCTTCTCTGACTCTTTTTGGGGCATAGAGGCTTTTGTAGTCAGGTAAACTCTCTGGAATCTGATTCCAACTTTCACCTTCAGGTCTCCATTCCTTAGGGGCAAGCAAGGGAAGGGAATGACTGCTAGTAGGTCTAAAAAGAACAGGGAAGGGCAATACTTGCACCTCTTTTCCATTATGAAGGCTGGAACAAACTATCAGAACAATGAGCTGTGTGTTTACATGCTCTAATAATCTCAGCATCTACTGTAACCATACCTGGACATCAAGTCCAGAACTAGCTAAGTCTGCTGAGTTCCTTTTGACATTGGACTTGGTTTGAGGCTGTGAGTCCTTTACCGCAGGGGTAACGACATAGCTTTATCATTTAATTCATAATAGCTTCCTATTCGCACTGTGGAACCCTTGCTTTTTCTCCAAACCACAGAATGAATTATTAGTGCCCTGATATATTTCTGGGAATACACCTGACAAGGATTTGGAATGGAATGACTGAAACGAGTATGAGCTAAGGTTGGTTTTCTCTGAAATGGAAAAGAGTGAAAATAAAGTGCAGAGTGGGGTAGCTATATATACACCAACTTTCATGCCCACCTTCTATTTCTTCTATTTCTCATGCCTTAATCACACAAGAACTTGTAGGGTGTGTGTGGATGGATTATCATGTATACTGGAAAGATAACTCAAGCATCATCCAATACACATAGCCAGTCACCAGCATCGTTTGCCAACAGCAAGCCTCCCCCTCTATATCACAAGGCAAAGAAAACATTGGGTTGCTGGGAGCAATACATTCAAAGCCCACCTATGAATGCTTATTGCAAGAAAACCCACCAAAAAATTGGAAGAAAGTCAAAGTACCCCAAATGAGCACACTCGTTTTCTAGGGCTGCCATAACAAATTACCACAAACTGAGTAGCTTTAAAATAACGAAAATTTCTCCTCTCATATTTTTGGAGGACAAGAGTCTAAATTCAAGGTGTTAGTGGGGCTGTACTCCCTCTGGAGCCTGTAGGAATGCATCCTTTCTTGCCTCCTCCAACTATGGGCAGCTGCAGGTTGTCCTTGGCTTGTAGCAGACTAACTCCACTCTCTGTCTCCATCCTCATAGGGCTTTTTTCTCAGTGTTTGTGTCTTCTTCCTCTTCTAACGACCCCAGCCATTACATTTAGGGGCTACTTTAATCCAAGTGATATGGTTTGGCCATGTCCCCACCCAAATCTCATCTTGAATTGTGGCTTCCATAATTCCCACATGTTGTGGGAAGGACCTGGTGAGAGAAAATTGAACCATGGGGGTGGTTTCTCCCATACTGTTCTTGTAACAGTTAATAAGTCTCGCAAGATCTGATGGTTTTTTAAGCCGCTTTCGCTGGGCTCTTATTTCTCTCCTGCCTGCTACCATGTAACATGTGCCTTTTGCCTTCCACCATGATTGTGAGGCCTCCCCAGCCATGTGGAACTCTGAGTCCATTAAACTTCTTTTTCATTAAAAATTACCCAATCTTGGGTATGTCTTTCTCAGCAGTGTGTAAACTGACTAATACACCAAGATAATGTCATCTTAAGATTCTTAATTACATCTGCAAAGTCCTCTTTTCCAAATAAAGTCATATTCGTAGCTTCCAAATAGACATTTTTTTTTTCTTTTTTTTGGTGGTCGGGGAAGTGGGGGATGGGAAGCATCATTCAACTTACTACAACGAATACATGATAGGCTCCGATTCCTTATGAGCCAAAATTGTTTTTTCCCATGTTCTTACCTCGTGCTATTAAACTTCAGGCACAAAACTATTAAAGGAATAATTTTTTAAAAAGAAAGTACATTTCTGTCTCACAATGTGTTGCTGTGATTTGGATTCAATCATAGTAAATGGCTGTGAAAGAAAATATTAGAACAAATGATAATATGACAACTGCATACCATTTTTTCCTTCTGGATTGTAATGTTGAAGAAGTTTCAGCATTTTCTATTTCTCTAGTCATATAACATATTCCTGTCTGTGTGCATTTTCCTCTGACATTAAAGACAGAGATAATATTTTCTTTTCAAAAATGGTAGTTGTTATTCTGCGGACTTTGATTTTTGTTAATGAAAGCACAGTTTGGAGAGAACAGTACTTCCACAAATAATGCATTACTAAGCTTCTAGATGATGCTTCACTACATCTTATAACCTCCAAAGTGTATGGAAATATTATTTCCGATGCTATAAATAAGTCTTTTGGCTAGTTTGCATTTAAGAGAATATTTAAATTCTCTTGATTGCCTGCTAGCCAACTGATTACATGACCACCATTTTACTTTGCAAGATCTGTTTTTACACTTTGCTCCTTCAAAAAAAAAAAAAAAATCACACTTTGGTACAATCTCTGTGAATGAGTGAAGGTGTTGAATCCATAATCTTCTTGGTTGTGTAAATAAATTCCCTTTTGGGGAAATACTGGCTTCTTCTCTAAGAAATGGATAACTTTATTTGAGCATCAATTTTAATATTATTTTTAAAATATGACAGCATCTTATTCCAATGACAAAATTATTGTTCCCCCCTTAAACCTTGTTAGGCCAAATGGATCCTTTCCCATCATATATTCCAGAGGTTCAGCTTGTCTTCACATAGGACATTTGAAAAGTGCTTTTCAAATTTTAGTGTGCATACAAATCAGCGGAGATCTTGTTAAAATGCAGATTCTGATTAAGCAGATCTGACCCGAGATCTGAGGTTTTGCATTGCTGACAAGCTCCCAGGTAATGCTTATGCTGCTGGTCCGTGGACCACACTTTGATAAGATTGTAGGCTACAATGTAAAATAAAAGCAATAGAAAAGATGGTGTTTACAAATAAAAATGTTTCCCTTGGGAATAAATGATTAACTTTAGCTGGAATCTGATATTAGCTCATCCTAGAAACTGAGCCTGTAGCTCATGGTTTGCTTGTAGAACCTGTGCCCCATCATTATGTAGATTGTTTTTATGATGTAATCTCTGACTTTCAACTGCTCTGAATTTACATTTCTTCAAGAAACTTCTCCTCTATGTCATGCATTCCTAGAGTGAATGACAGTTATGAGGTTGGCCTCCCTGCCCCAACCGAATCCCCATCACCACCGTGTCCTACTTTGGGAAGACTGCATGTCCCAGGGATGAATATGCACATCTCTCTGGATAAATATATATCACTTTGCAAGAGAAAAATTTCTTTTCTAATGGGAATAGTAAACTGGAGGGAGGTGATTCTGGACCTATTTGTAAAAACAAACTGACAGATAAGAATAAAGAGAATCTACAATATTTGTATACCTGAAGCAGCCATGCTAAAGTCAGCCCTTCTTATTGCATAAGTTTATAAATGTCCTAAGATATTTTCAGTTGGGCAATTTTTTTCCACTTGTAACGGAGAGCATTTTGATTAAGACATTCACTGAGATTTAGGTCAATTGGCTCACTGAAAAGCTGTGTTTTACTTGGGTTCCCCAGAAAGCAAAGCCAGAGGCAAATGCTTATGTGCTACTACTTTATTAGGAAGCAAAATCTGAGGCAGGAGGAATGAGAAAAAAGGAAAGGGAGGTAGGGAAAGAGAATCAGTAATATTAAGGTGTGTTACGTAACTGACCATGGCTTGGTGTCAAGCTCAATTGATTGCTTGCAAAAGCTTGTAGGATCTTCAGCTGAGAGGTGATGTGAACTCATGTGTCTTAGGAATCTGCTTTGTGGGAGGATGTCAGAAGCATTTATCTGTTTTCATTCATCCTGTGAAATAAAGGTTTGCTGTATGCTGTTGTAGGGACTAAGGCCCTTGGAACCTTAAATGTTCCCTGAAAACCACTGACATAAGGCAGATTGATTAATAGGATAAAAGGCATCCAAACCCATTTAACACATTCGCAGGAGTCTTCAGAATGAAGACCCAAAGATATAGGGGAAATTGTCCATTTTTACGCTTATAGACATAAAAGTATGGACAGCTGTGTAGAAATATGATTTGACAAAAGAGGAATGACTTAATACTAATAGACTGAGTGGGGAAACTGAGCAAGCCCTGTCTGTCTAGACTCTTTTTGGCGTCTCTGAGCAGCACTCCTTCCTTCTGAGTATGGACAGGACCCTCGCTGGAAAGTGGGGGGGTCTTATGATCTACAGTCAAACAAGGTCAAACAGATCATTTCTTTATGGCCAGATTTCACACAGAAATGCAGAAGGAAAATTACAGTAATAGTTTTAGATCTCATGACTAGTTTTGGGGGAAGAGGGCTCTGATTTCTGTGACCCACCTTGGAGAAGAGGGATTCCAGTTTCTATAGCTAGCTTTGTGGAGAGAAATGGGACTGAGAGGCAGGAGGGCAGGAGAAGATCAGCGGAAAATGCACTTTCAAGGCTGCTTCTGATGGCGTCATTTTGGAGCATTGTTTTCTGAGTCACAATGGTATATTAATTCACTTGTACTTCCAGGTGGTGTATGTGTAGACACCTAGCCACGTGGCATTTCAAGCCTTAGCAATGATGCAGCCTCAGGACAGAAAGTGTAAAAGGAGCAACAGCATGAGGGGAAGCCCTTTCCAGTTGCCCCTGGCTCTTCCCATATGCAGCTGGCTCTTCCCTGCAGTGGTATCTGGAAGAGGACAAGTGTCAAAGTTCCTGGAGACAGGTGAGGATGAGAAGGTCTAAGCTGGTATTTTCTGATGCTGCCTTCTACATCTATAAGCTCTCCTATGCATCATTGTGATTAACAATCTCTGCCTGTCCCAACAATCCTAGAAAATATTTAGGTTTTCCGCTGAAGTGTGGTTTTCTGCTCAAGACCTGGCACAGGAGAGTCCTCTAGTGATACTGGGTATATTGGTTTGCTAGAGCTACTATAATAAAGTGCCACAAACTGTGTGGCTTAAAATAACAGAAATTTACTCTCTCACAGTTTGGGAGGCTGTGAGTCCAAAATCAAGGCATTGGCAGGGCTGCACAACTTCCAAAATCTTTAGGGAAAAATCTTTGTCTTTCTTCTTTCAGCTTCTGGTTGCTCTTGGCTTTCCTCAGTTTAGGGCCAACATCACTTCAGCCTCTACCTCCGTTGTCATGTAGCCATCTTCTCTCTCTGTTTCTGTGTCCTCTCCTCTTCTTTTAAGGACACCAGTCACTAAATTTAGGATCCACTTTAAATTCATTATGATGTAATTTAAAAATTCTTAACTAATTATATAAGCATGGACCCTACTCCCAAATAAGGTCACATTCCAAGGTTCAAAGTGGACCTGAACTTTGGGTGGACATTGTTCAATGCACTACACCAGGGTAATGTAAGGACAGAGGGCAGCTTGGCTTGCAGCACTCTATGTGACCTCATTGACTCAAGATGCATGCAAGAATGATAGATATGTGCTGTGAGAATACATCTTTGTATAAAGCCCTTCCTCACGATCTTAAATAGCTCCATCCCTCAATTTCATTCCAAACTCATTGCTCACCTATTAAAAAAGCAACCTGGAATAATCACCCTAGAATAAGCAGTCGGGGGGCATTAATTTAGGATGCCAATATGTGTTAATGTATCTTAAGGGTGCTCATTCACTAATGTTATCTTCTTTTTTGGGCACTTGTTCTGCTATGAGGCATAAAGGACAAACCGGTCTATATTTTGAAAATCCCCATTACAATTTTCAAACTCCAGCCTCCACAGAACACAGAAGCTGAAAGTAGCACCAAGAATCTACCTATTTTTGCTAAAGTCTGTGTCATAATTTCACTAAAGATAGGGTAAACATTGAAATTGCATTGATCATATAAAGCAAGTATGGATAACATACAAATTCCAATTCTAAAAATTTCCTAATCATAAGAAGAGAGTGTGTAAAATGGCCTGAAATACAAAAATGCAGACAGGATATTTCTTGGGAAGCAGATCAAACTGATAAGGCAAGGTTTGAGACATTCAGTGTCTCAGAAACAGAACATTTCCCTGGACCAGTCTCTGGTCATATCACCTCAGGCTTGAAATAATACAGCTTGCTCTATGTTTGTCTGAGTATTCAATGTCTAAACTTCTAATGAGTGGATGAATAAATGAATTTGCATCTTGTTCAGGGCCTTTTATTAAGTATTTCAACTCTGTCTATTATGTTTGAAGTTTCCTTAACTGGAATCTTAGCCATTTCTTCTTAATTTAGGGGTTTTGGCTGAAAAATCATAGGGAAGATGGCACAATAGCTTAAATTCACACTAAGAAACAAATGATGTATCAACATCTTTTTGAAACGTATGCATTAATTGTAGGGTGGAATCAAAGCCCATGAGGGACCTTGAGAAAATACAGAAAGCAGAGATTAAAGCCTACATATTGACACTGTAGAATTGCCATCTAAGGCCTAACTCTGAATACCCCCATCCTTCAAGAATAGAATTCTAGCTTAACTTTCCACCACCATATAAGCTTGTTATTAAACAGACCTGAAATAAGTGGAGGAAGTAGAATTCTCAGGACTGACTATGAACCAAAGCTCAGTGATAGCATAAGAAAAACTGTGAGATAATAGCAATCATTTATCTTTCAGTTCCCACAACAAACAAATCACATTACAATAGAGGTTTAAGTATTTTTGAGTAAATTCTGTGCCCCTACTGCTCCCATTCTGTGTTGGTTTGATGGTTTATCCTAAAACAAAATGGCAAGAGGATGACGCATGAATGTAAACTCAGGCCAGGATTGTCTGATGCTGTGTTTCAGCCCATAGAATTTGTTCCAAGAGACTAACTATATTTAAATGTTATCAATCAGAAGATGACCCTTATTGAGATGACAGGAAAGAGGAGCAGGGGCTAGAAATGTCAGAATAAGTGATATGCAACTCATCTGGAAAGATTTTTCCCTTAAAGTCTTCTTTAATTGGTAATATTACTGAATATCATATTTTAATTATAGAGAGTATAACATCTGTGTCAACTGAGCTAGAGAAACCATAAGTTGAGTATATCACTATGGTCCACCTGCCAAATGTCAGACCTCAGTTCTTCCCCTCTCATGGGAGTCTTCAAGAGTTCTCAGTTTCTGTCATTAGTGCACAAAAGCCCAAATACTCCAATGCCCATCCTGCTTCGAACTTCACTAGTGGCTCCACTGACTTACCTTCCCTCACTTGCTTTGGCATTTGTGGTACCCGTTCTCCCAGCTCCAGCTTTGTAGAGTCCTCCAAGATTTTGCCTGCATTCAAATCATCAGGGATTGTCTTCTTGTTGGCAATTTCCTTCTTCTCTCTCTCTTAATCTTCTCTTAGGAAATGACAAATATATTCTAGCATATGTAAACTTTCAGAGCAGAAATTTGGCCACAGACTTTGGTGCATATATGTATCATGAGAAGGCATTGTTTAAGACGTAGAATCCTTAGCCCTGCTCCAAAATATTCTGATCAATTTGGCCTGGGGTCCAGTGCCAGAATTTTCATAGAACATCCTGATATGGAAATGTGCTCTTTTGTCCAATACTTTGAGGTATTAATTTCCCTTTTTCCCCTTGTCCCCTCCCTTTTCTCCATATGCTGTCAATCTACAATCTCTTCTAATTTTTAAGGAGGTATTTAGCAGGGTGGAGCACAGAAAAAAAGTTAATTGTCTCACTGACTTTTGTTTTCAACAGTTTTATTTCTTAGACTCGAGGCCAACCACCAGCTGTCTCTCTATTCCAGTGTCTTGGTACTTCACAAGACCCTTCTGTTATAGCAGAAGAAAACAGACTAAGCCTCACTTTGTAATAAAATGCCATAAACTGGGTGGCTCAAACAACATACTGTTATTTTTCACAATTTTGGATGCTGCGAAGTCCAAAATCAAGGTTCTCCTGATTCAATACCTGGTGAAGTCTCTCTTCCTAGTGTGTTGACATCCATCTTCTTGTTGCTGGGTCCTCACATAGCAGGGAGAGAGAGAGAGAGAGAGAGAGAGAGAGAGAGAGAGAGAGCGAGAGCGAGCGAGCTGGTGTCTCTCTTCTTACAAGGGCACTAATTCTATCACAGTGGTTCCACTCTCATAACCTCATCTTAACCTAATTACCTCCCAAAGGCACCATCTAATGGCACATTGTGGGATACAATGGCACATTGTGTGTGTGTGTGTGTGTATATATATATACACATACACACACATAAAATTCTGGGATACCTAAGTTTGTGGACTGAGATTCAGATCTCTCCTGCCAGAAAGTCCAGATACAGACACAGGGTGATGTAGATTCACCATATAATTTGTCACAGGTAAGCTGCATGCACTGGTCAGTGGCTGTCATCGGGAACTGAGGGGCAGTTGTGCCCTGGAGGTTTCCATTATGGAATTCTGGGGCTGGAATTCATTCAGTCCACTACCAGTTCTGGTTTAATCTCCAGTTTGTAGAATGCACATGAGTAGAAGATTGCCTAGAAGCTACCTGTGCTAAGGGAAGAAATCAGAGAGTGGAGGCTCAAGGTGGGGACAAAGAGAAGGCATGAAGTGGCTACAGGATATCCCTGCACTACAGAACTCCAAGGAGCAAGCCTGTACAGGGGGAAAGGGACATTAATACCATCAAGTGCTTTACACTGAGGCAGTTTTAAGCCAAATGAAGCTGAATGCATCTCCTTAATCTCAGATGTTGCTCATTAAGAAACATTCTTCTTACCTTTGCATCGCAGCAAGGGCTTTTCCCTGCATATGTTCTCCTGCCAGAGCCCAGAGCTTTCCGACAGAGGAAAGCAGAGATCAAAGCCAGCACTCAGGGGAAAGGAAATGAAGCCCCGCAGTAGGAAAGCAGGCTGGGGACATGGAAATCCAGTGTCGTGTCGGGTGCGTTCTGGCAGGCGAGGCCCTGGCAGCATGCTTTCCAGCACTGTGGGCTCCGCGCCGGAGCTGTGGTATAGAATAGCAAGCAAGCTCTTGTAACTGATGAAGTACTACTCTTTGCGAATTATTTACTTTAAACATATGAATGAATTAGAGTAGATTCAAGGAATTTCCATTACAGTGTCAGTCACTTATAGGTGTTCCTCCCAAACAGGTAAAAATATTACTTTATGGGTGTTTGGTACCTCTCCCATGCATCCCCATCTTTTATACCTGAGCCCCATCTCTAGACCCCACTCCAACCCAAAGGATGTTGTTGATGGGTTGACCTCCCTTGACATTCCATAAGAAAAATTCTTCCTTGTTCTATTACCTATTACTTAGCTTCAAAATGGAAGTTAAGCATAAAATTTAGAGAAAGGACAATAGCAGAAATGTGGAGTGGTTCCTTGGATTCACCTTGGAAAGAGCACAGAGCTACAGGTGAAACAAATGCTTTCATAAGGAAAAAAATGGAAAGAAATGTGGATAAGCCAGAAGAAATGAAGAATGATAATGAAGCTGAATGGTCTAGGATTTTTGGTAGAAATTTTAGCTCTAAGTAGAAACAGTTCTTTTGTGTTTGGGGAGTAGAACAGGTTGTTGTGGCTTGAGTGAGAGAATAAAAAACACAGAGTGGCCTTGTGAGGAAAGAGTATTTTAAGTATGGGTGGGTTATGAATGAGACCTTCCTATAGAGTTTTGAGAAAGACTTCATTATAGATTTAATTTGCTTTTCAATTGATTTCTCCAACTCCTAAGTGTTGGGATCCAACCCTGGACAGAAGCTGCTTTAAAGCAACAGGAAGCTACCCTGAATTTATGTGGGCTACACTGGAATGGGAGAGGAAGGCGGAATTAACCCTAGCCAGGTCTTGTGCATGAGCTACAGACTGTTTTATCCAAGCAGCAGCCCAGAACAGGTCCAGTCTCCCCCGGGCATGCAGCCTTCCAGCCATCATCCACAGCCAGCCTGTCATGGCTGATAGACAGTAGAGAGCCACTCTTGAAGGGCAGGATGCCCTGTCTACAATTGAGGAGTGAAAGAGGAGAAGAAATCTGGCAAGTCCTCATCACCAGGTCCTCACCCCATCCTTGCCTTTTTCCCATCTTTTCATGGAGTCTTTGAGACAGAATCCTTCCACTGGAGCCTGTATCCCCTCAACTTCCTGAGAATTATGAATCTGCCTGGTGCTGGGGCTGTGTGGAGAGACATGTTGTTTACAACAGCATCCCAGATAGCTTGGTTTTGTTTTAATGGCATCTTTTTCATCCTCAATCGAGAAGTCTGTCATAACAAGCTACTATAAATTACTGCCAGCATTCCTGTTTTACCGCCTCCAACCTTTCAGCTGTGATATAGGGCCCATAAATCTTGTCAGGACCCATCTCACCACATTCAGTGCTTGGACAGCCTCCTCCATGTTCTTCCGTTTTTTGCATTCCCTCTACCTCTCTTGACTGCGAATGGTTCAGCCAAAAGGGAAGTGGGGCTGCAGTAGTGTTTAATCAGACCCTGTGGGGGCTGTGAAGATGAATGGGATTTGGGACCTAGGGTTAAGAGAGGAGAGGGAAGAAGAAGAAGTAGGCCAGCAGCAGTTAAGTCTCAGAGGAACTAAATATTTCAGAATGGGAATTGGCTAGAGATAGTTGCAGGGGTGTCTGACTGTAAGAGAGAGAGGTAGAGAGAGAGAGAGTATAATTTGTGCTGATAGATACACAAACCGCAGCAGGTTCCCCAGCTCAAAGGATAAGACTTGTTCATTATTGATTTTCTTCCATGTTCGATTAGAACTAGAACTGGAGGATGGAGGGAGAGAGTATCTCTAAGCCCTGGGCGTACTTCAATGTTTGCAATAAATCAGGATCTTAATAGTTTTTTTTTTTTTTTTAAAGAAGGTGTATATCTAATGCTTTTCTCCTGTATCAACTCAGAGTACCTTCTTCATTTTTTTCTGCACTACCAAAAAAAATGAGTACCAAGCCTAAGAACACACGAAATCACACCTGATTCAAAATGCAATAAATAAGGATATTAATAAACAATATATAATGAAAAATAAATAAATAAATATAGCTGCTTCCTGTAAAGCACATTTACTTTTCAAAGCTGCCTTGTGATGTCCCTGTGTCCTGGCTTCTCTTCCTTAGGACAGCTGAGACTGATGACCTTATACTTTTCCTTTCACCTTACTCCAGTTTTCTAGCTGAAGTGTGAGCTTTTCTTCTCCCTGACTTTTTCTGGGTCTCTGCAACAAAGGAGCTCCTCAAAGAGGGAGGGTGGGGAGAATAGGGATGCCAGTGAACCAACTTCCTCTCAGCCATTTGGAGGCTTTGCAAGTTTATATTAACTATCAGACAAGGTTGAGGTGAGGCCAAAAGAGATAGAAATATGTGAGAGGTGGGATTAGAGAAAGTTCCAGAAAATTCTCTCCTCTGCCAAACTTACCTGAGTGCTACACACTCTTGCCTTTGTTTACCCTGGACATAATTGGCTTTCATCTGCATTGCTGCCTTGCTGCTGCGCTCTATCTAACTGAATCGTAAAACTTTCCCCATCGTAGCCACAGTCATTCCCTTCGATTTCCCATTTTTTTCACTTTACTCTTCCTTCCTTTCCAGATCCTGTTATTATTTCTAACTGAACACTGCAAGTTCCTCTTTCTCTTTTCATGCACTAACTATGTTTTTACAAAGGCTCCTTCTGCAATGATCTCATTTTCTTAACACCTCTAAATTGTATATGCATTACCACAGAGAATTCCCCTCCTTTGTGACTCAATTATCACAATCTGTACCATTTAACCATCCCCTTCTCTATGCTGTCTGACTGCCTGGGGTCCATTGCCACATTTCCAGCTCTTCCCTAGGTATAGGCATTTAGACATCCTGAGAGCAATAACATTCAGGACACTTCTTTTAATGACAGTGTTTTTTCCAGCTCAAAATCTCAGATAAATCTTTGATTCTTGCTTCACTTATGTCTTCATCATGCTCTGTAAAATGCCTAGAATCCCTCCTTTCCTTCCTAGATATCCTTAACACCTCTTGCTTGGCCAAATACACACACACACACACACACACACACACACACACACATTCTCTGCCCTTCAATCCAGCTACTTGTTTAAACTCTACTCACTTCATAGTTCGATACACACTGCACAGCTGTCATACACATTTGGCTTTCTTTCCCCACCCCTAGAATAAGAAAATCTTGTTTGTAGAAAATCCCAAAATAACGGGAGAAAGAGTCTTGCCTTTCACTGTAGGTGTTGAAAGGACGTGAGTATCCATATCTCCTTTTTGGCCCCTTAGAAGCTAGGGAATACACATGTGACAGAATCGGGGTAAATGTATGGCCCCACCCATGAATTTGAATCTGATAAAGCAGCAAAAGGACACAGGGGTGGTGAAGGACAGTTTGCAGCAGCCATGGCAGAGTTCAGCAGCATGGCCATGAGCGGTCACTGGCGGAGGGCCAGATAGAGTAAAGCAGACTCACTGCTGGGCCCAACAGTGATGTGCCGCCCAGGATATCCAGGGGTGAGATCTTAGCTGAGTCTTCCGTTGCCTAGACCCTCTGAAATCCTGCTCATTTTTCTATCAAATTTTACATTTTTTTCATCAATTCTGTAAGTTGCCCAATATCTTTTCAGTGAATTATTTTATTTGTTTAAGTTATCCAAGTGTAATAACCATGTTTTCTGGTTTCTTCTTTTGATGCTCTGATATCTGGGGCCTCGCTGACCCTGGATGGACTGCACTTCCCAAGGTTAGCCAACTCCTGAAGACTCAGCTGCAAGCACATCTGCAAACCAATCAATCCAGAGCCCATGTCCCCAGCCGTGTTCTTTATAAATACTGCTTTAATTACCTGAGTTAAGTAGCAAGTGACTAGGCACAACCCTTATGCCCCAGAGCTCACTGAAACTGTTCAAACCAGCCAAAACTAAAAGGGCTTACCCTGCCTCTTACATTCCTTCCTGTGGAAACTATAATAAAGGCTCTTTTCCATATTTTCCCCTCACTCTTACTACCTTGACTGATGCTGGTGTTTCCTTATGTGGCCTCACTTTATGGCATGCCCTACTTCTGGTTTTATAGTCACTTTTCCATGCCTGCATGTCTTACCACACCTGATTAAAATAAGTTTCAGGTACCCTTAAAACACCAGGTTTGATATTGTTTGCAACCAAGAATCCCAACTGCCATAATTCCTGTCTTATCAGAGGTTTGTGGGAGTGATTAGAAATAGGAAACTATTAAAACTAACTTAAGAAGGGTTATACTGATCAACCCTGTTCCATATCTGTATCCATAAGACATCCTCATAGATATCTAGGATTAGGAAATAAAGAACAGCTGAACCACACGGGATTTGGCCAGGAAAGCAGGGACCCAAGGCTCTCCTCACCATCTCTCAGAGTTTTGATGCACCTTCTTCTCTGCTCTCTCTACTAGTCTACTCATCTATCATGTTTCCATCTCACTATTGGCTTTCTTTGATTAATCATCAGAATGTGCATGACCACAAATGGCTGCATCCTTACCCAATTTGATCTTTCAGTTCAAACACTCATCAGGATGTGACTCGGGGCTCAGTAAATTACACTCCACAGGTCAAAATGTGACTGGCTCCTGTTATCTAAATACATTTTTATTAAAACACAGTCATTCCCATTCACTTGTGTATTATTTGCAGCTTCTTGTATGCTACAGTGACAGAGCTGAGTAGCTGTGACAGCGTGGCTGGCTCACAAAAACAGAATTTTTACCATCTGGCCTTATATAGAAAAAATTTCTTGACCATTCATCTAACTAATGCAGTCTCTCTGCTTTCCTTCTTCAGATAGATTCAGCTCTGGTCAGGTTTCTACCCTGGTCCAATCACCTAAGGTGAAGTGTATGTGATGTTGTGTTACTTAAAGAAAATATCTTGCTGATTTTGTGGTGAAGGAACAAGTCTCTAAGAAAAGAAAGTGAAAAAGAATGCATTAATTATCACTTCTGCATTAAGGGAAAACTCATCACTTTTATCTTTACTACATGCTTCAAGAACATGTGATAGCTCCCCATTTCTCACTAAAATAAAAACTAAACATTGCGGCATAACTTCTGAAGTTGTCCCCATTCTATTGCTATGATTTTATATGAAAAAGTAAGCTCCTTTGCCTCCTGAACATGATAAATCAGGCAGAGATACCTCACATTTGTGGCTTAGAAACCAAAATGATGGGAAGAAAGGAAAGGTGGGCTGGTCATGGTACAGGCCGGGTGTATTAGATCATTTAGTGTTGCTATCAGAGCATACCTGAGGCTGGGTAATTTCAAAAGGAAAGAGGTTTATTTGACTCATGATTCTAGTGGCTGGAAGGTTCAAGATTGGGCAGTTTCAACTGATGATGGCCTCAGGCTCCTTCAACTCATGGTGGAAAGCAGAAGAGAAGTAGTATAAGGAAAGAAATCAGTTGGCAAAAGGAGAAGCAATAGAGAGAAACCAAGGAAGCCAGACTCTTTTTAACTAACTGCTTTTACTTAAAAGCTACTTAAGCTTTTAAGTTTACTTTTTAACTAACTGTAAAGTAAGTTAAGTAAGTAAAGTTACTTACTTAACTAACTGCTATTACTTAAAATAATCTATTCTTGATACAGGGAAAACCATTCACGAGTAATTCACCCTCACGACCCAGACACCTTTCACTAGGCCCCAGCTCCCAACATTGCCAATCTGGGATCAAATTTCCATACAGTTTTGATGGGGACCAACCATATCCAAACCATAGCACTCGAGTCAGAGCCTGACTGAAGACAGCCAAAGGGCGCAACAGCTCAGTGCTCAAAGGAGCATGGTGACTAGTGTCTGGTATGGGCAGTAGTTAATATCTGAGAAAATCCAGAAAAAATATTGTGCAGGCTATTAAAGAGAAAGTCCAAGTATTACCTGCCCTTTCTCCTGAAATGATCCAAATTACTGAATTCACAAGGCCTCTAGCATAGGCATAAGGGAAGATCCTACCTGTGTAAAGCTTGCATGTGAATCTGATTCCAAAGATGAAGCCAGCCATGGCTAAGCAGCTAGGCATCCTTAAGTTCATGAAAAGCCCAGTGAGAATCTGGAATCCTGGAGCTAAACCTAAATTTGTAGAAGAGAGGTAAGGAAAATTTTTTTAAATGAGTATCTGGTAGGCAAGCCCGTGCCCCGTAATTACTCCAATTACCCAGATACGTGGTTTGATGGAAGCAAGGCTAATTCCCAGTGTTGACAACTAGTTGAGCTGAGGCTTCACATTCAGCCCCAGTCAGGCTCAGCTGGGAAATGGAATGTTGCTGAGCCTGCAGGTGACAGGAATCAATGGCTCTCACTGAGAGGAACTGGTAAAGGTAAAGTTTTATATTGTTTACTTATTTTATACCATTCCATAGTATGAGTCTTTCAATGCACACAGATTTGTTTCTATCTTATGAATATAAGCCATTGTTGGGAGGCTGGCACGGGAGAACCACTTAAGTCTGGAAGTCCAAGGCTGCAGTGAGCTATGATCATACCACTGCACTCCAGCCTAGGGGGCAGAGCAAGACCCCTGTCCCTAAAACAATAATTAAATAAATAACAATATAAGTCATGGTGTTCATCCAAACCTAAAAAGCTGTGCTATTTCACTGACCTCTAATGCCCACCCCTTTATTATCCTATGACAAAGCAAACAATGAGAGTCTACTATGTACAAGATTATTATTCAAGGAGTTAGGGTCACAGAGGTTTGAGGTGCAAGGTATGGGTAAAGAAATGTCCCAAGGTGGTCATGTTTTTTCATAACATGCAGTCTCTCTGATGCAAGTCATCTTATCTGGAAACTGTCAGAAATGCAAATTATCCACTAGCTATTTGCATTAAAGTTGTTTCATTTATAAGTAACCCAAATAAAATTAATTTAATGAAATAAAATAACTATAAATATGAATGTGAATGTAAATAATAACAAAAGAAACTAAGTTGACTACTTTAACTACAGAGTCCATGAGATAAAGCTCAGAAATTAGCTGTTTTCACATACGGCTGTTTTCAAGGACTAAAATTACACCAAGTTGTATTTTCTTCCTTTCTCATTTTCCTTCTCTGATCCCAGTTCTTAGCTGTACTTCTTTCTTAACTTAGTAAACAAGTAAACAGTAAACAAGTAAACAAAGATGACAAGTAAACAAAGATGAACACAGACAGCTCCAGGCTTGCATCACACTGGTTTTGCAATGCCAGTGGGAAACTTTCCCAAAATCTCCAAAAAAGTGTTGAGAATTATTTTCACTGGCCCAGCTGAGGGCATGTCCCCAACTTTGAATCAATTATAAGACATTTTGTATTTCTGCCCAGGAAGGGGATCTTCAAGAAGGTCAGTATATCCAGTAACTTTGGTTTGGGGTGAGGGTTAGGAATCTTGGATAACATCCCTTCAAATACGATGTGACAGTAGGCATCTGGTATACCTAATTTACATTCTTACCAAGGAACACAAAACTAGAGGTCATGACTTCCAGGGCTTTATATATTTCTGAAAATTTCACAATATCTGATAGTTGAAAATATGTTCCTTCATGATACTTAGTGGCATTAAGTTCCTTAAATCACAATAATCTGTGTTCTTGTCTTTTGGGGAAGCAGGAAAGGCGGCTGAGGAGTGGGGCATACAGTAACAACAATATAGGAGAGAGGACAAAAGCGCAGATAGAGCACAATGCTCTTAAAAATAATGGGGTCATTGATCTCAAGTCACATGGGTCCAACCATTAGCATGAAATACCACTGTGGTGTGATTCTATCATGCTCATTATAAAGTGACAAGCCTTTGAGCTATGAAAGCCCATCAGATGTGTCCATCAGAATTGTGCCGTCCTGGGCTAAGTGAATAACTGGGTGTTGGATGAAGTCCTCATCTACCAGGTGACCTGCTATCTGGGAGACTGCCACTGCTCCAGGATCTACACAGGTCCTTATATCATCTCTCCCTGTTCCACCATCCAGGTCCTCGCTGACCTTCTCATGGTACTTTGGAGCAGACACTACCCTAAACAGATGGAATTGATAGGTCTGAGGACTTACCAAACACTTATAAACAGGAACAAAGTCCAGTCTGGGAAGCTGAGAGTGAGAGAAGTCAAGGATAGCAAGTCAGTGTATACGCTGACCATGAGGTGAGGGTGGCAGGGACAGAGGGCATTTGTATTGGGTGCTGATATATGGCACAACAGAGGCAGGCTTTCTTCCAAATATTCCCACTCTCATGCCTTCTGTACCAACCGAATTGAAACACCTGCTTTTCCCTTTACATGCCAAATTATATCATCTTTGCTCTTGTTAATTCTTCCAACTAGAACTTCTTTTCCATTCTACCACAATTCCATGCACCCAATTTCTACCCATCTTTCAGAGATGCCCTCCAAGTCATAGAATTGTTGCATTTGAACTGGATCTGGATTGTCCATAACATTTTACTAACACCACTAGAACAGACAGCCTTAGCTGAATGCCTTATTTTTTTTTTTTTTTTTTTGTTTTGTTTTCTATGCCCCAAACATGATATCTCTGAACAGATTAGCAGCTCTTGGAGGAAAGAATCCATGACTAGTTCATTTCTTCCTGACTGACACAACTTCCTTATTCAAAGTAGGCACATTCGTTAAATCAACAAATAAATAAACATTTTACATTCCTTCTGACAATCATTTTCTTTTTTGAAATTCCTTCATCATATCCATATGTCTACACCCCTCAATCTTCTCCTCAAGTTACTGCCTTGAGTTTCACGTCACTCTCTGAGTCCTCCTGGCTCTAGGACATGCAGCTTGATATTTTTCTTCCTTTTCCAGATTTTCATAAGGAGGTCAAACCCAGCACTAAGGTTTACTAAGAGAGAGAAGCAACACAATCTTACCGAAAAGGGGAGTCGCTGGTTGTTATGGTGTCCTGCTCTAGAAGTCTGATCAGGCAAACTAAGCTGACTGGTCAGGTGCTGGCTCAGGTATGGTCACTCAAGTCAAGGCACAGAATCTAAGCAGTGTTCCAAGCTTAGATTAGGTTCAGCTTCTTGTTATTTAGTCTTATCAAAAAGACGTGGGGTTGAAAGAGTCTGAATGGAGCTCTACACATGGGAGGAAGGGGAATAACTTCAATTACTCTGTGACTTGTGGTGGTAGTAAGGGTGCAGAAAGAGGAAGGTGATGAACTCCTCATTGTTGATTGTACAATACTTTTGTATTTTTGTTTCATTGTTGAAAACACTCCTTATTCACTAATTGCCTAACACATTTATTCCTTGAATCCAACATGGGACTAAAACTTAAAAAACAAAATAAACAAACAAAAAAAACCAGATGCATGTGTTCTGAACCCCTGGGCCCTACACGCACAGCCTACCCACCCCCAAACTCAGAGTAGAACATAGAACTGGAGACTCAGCAATTGACTTAATGAATAATTGAAATGTTCTTCTCTGGTCAGATTCCGTTCAGGCATCCAGCATGGACATTGGCAACAGCCCTGTTTGAGAGTATGTTCTGGTTTTATTTTCATTTGAGTGTATGTTCTGGTTTTTATTTCATTCTAATTATGTAACCCTGAGCAATTGCTTAATAATCAATACTGCTTTTTTCTAATCTGTAAAAGCTGGATAATAAATGCCATCTGAGGTTTTTATAAGGATTAAATAATGAAATAATATATAGTGGCTGGCACTATAATATATTGTCCCTTAGCACAGTTCTTTGCTCAGTAAAAAATGTTTGATAGTTAGCTATTATGTAGTCTGCCTTTTGACGTTATTTGGAACTACTTGATTTTGGCAATGATCACTGCCATTTCAATGTATGACTTATTAATCAAAAAGACCAATTTAGCATTTAAGAGGAAAATAGTGGATCTATGTTAGCAAAAGTAGCAATGTCTAAAGACAGACTTTAGTTATGTTTACAGATTTCTGATTTTTTTAATTTGTAGAGTTCTGGAAAACAGTGAGGCAGATTCAATTGAGATGTTTGCTGCTACCTATCAAAAGTAATTTTGAAGTGTTAATTATTTTGTTCCTTCTATTTTGAGATTTTTGTGTTGTTTGCTACATGCCTCCAAAAAATCTATTTACTCTCAGCTTCAGTTGGGCTTACTTCTTTTTGATAAAATAACATTACTGGTGGAAAAAGCAGAGCTTTTTCTTTGTGTTCCTTCATGAATGTGTTCCTATTGCACATGTCTCAAAGGCCATTTACATCAATTAAGACACAATGAACGTATTGCTAACAGTCCTCATCATTCTACAATGTGCTCTGCATTGTTATGTATGGAGCACTCTCTGTTCATCCCCGCCTGTGATGTCACCCTAGCCCAGCAATCCATCTGAAATATTGTGTTTTATTGAGCCATTCACCCAGTATGCATAGCATTATGAATCAAGGTTATTTCTTGTAGACTTTTGCTTTTTAGTAGTCGTCACAGCTGCAATAAGAAAAAATGGCTGATTTATTCTTAGTTTTTGTTCTACATTCCATTTGGAGTAAATCCAATAGGAAAGGGGGAGTACAGAATCTGAAAATCCCTCATCGTAAAATTCATCCAAGCATGTTTCTAACTCTAGGGAGAATCAGTTTCTCTAAGGGAATTTTCTGATTGATGTGATCTGTCCCTGCAATCAAGCAGACTGTAGATACGGCCTGTGTGATGTGCTTAGTGTAACTGGGGCCCAGAGACCTGTAAGAACAAAACACCTACTGCTTTGGTTTGAATGTCCCCTCCAAAACCCATGTTGGAATTTAATGACCATTGTGGCAGTATTAACTAGGACTGTTAAGAGGTGATTAGGCCATGAGGCTCTGCCCTTGTGAATGGATTAACATCTTTATTGCAGGAGTGGGTTGTTATAAATGAGAGTTTGGCGCTCTCTCACTTCCTCTTTGTCCATCTGCCTCTGTCCATCTCTTATGTGCTTTCTTGCCCTTCCTGCTTCAATCATGGAATCATGCAGTAAGAAGTCCCTCCTCAGAGGAGGCCCCCTTGACTTTGGGTTTCTCAGGCTCTAGAATCATGAGTCAAATAAATTTCTATTCACTTAAAGTTACTCAGTTTGTGATATTCTGTTATAGCAACATATCAAAGACTAAGACACCTACCAACTTTTCCATGATCCAGAATTTCAATTTTTGGCCATTCTTTTCTATTAAAGCATTTAATGCCTCTGCTGAACTGTAAAAACTCATTGTCACAGAAAACCGCCTACAGGAAGGCTTCCCTAACTCTTTTTAGAGTCATTACATGTGCCTCTTGTGTGCCCCTCCCTCTAGCCCACAGGCTTACTCCCAGCAGAATGTGATTATCACACTATTTAGTGTCCTTGGCCCCCCCTTAGAGAGCAATTACTATTGTTGACAGAGAATTCATTTTATTAATGAATTTTAGCTGGTCTAGCACATACTGCTTACTTCAGAAAAGTTGAATCACTCAGAATCCAGATATCTAGGTAGCATATCCTTGAATATATGAATTAAAACAACACCAAGGCCCCACTTACCAGCCGTTGCCTGTGACTTTTCATTCCTGATTGTTCTAAGGACCTTTGGAGTTGTTTAGAAAGCTCTCCTTGTGGCTTATCTGATGCCTTCGCATGAGAAGTCCACTTGAAGAATTAGCGAATAATGTGAGATTAAATTAGGCTACTGTGTTGTAATAGTGTGTTTATATGTATCCCACTCTTGAAATCAGTGGCACACAACACCCTTGATAGGCATGGAACATTTCTAACACTACCAGTGGTTTCTGGTGTTGTGATTCTTGGGAGGTAGAGAGGGAGGACGAAGGAGCTATAATATCTGGAAGCCCATCAGAATTTCTGAGAAGCAGGTATATTTTGAAACATCTCCTTAGGTGATTCTGATATAATTCACTCTACTTAAATTTGGTAACTGAGAACATAACCAGAGCTATTTTCCCTTGATCTCCTAGCTGTTTTATGGAACTGGCATATAATAGATATGCCATATAAGTGAGTTAGCTAAGTTACACTGTCACTCACAAAGGTAAGAAGGGATATAGTAAAGAGAAGGATAGGTATGTATTTATAGAAAGGAAGGAAGGAGAGTTAACATAAATGTCTTTATCACAACAGGTTTCCCAGCAGAGGGGAAGGCAAATCAGGGCAGTGCAGTTCTAGCAAAGGGGATGTGGGGCCTTAGAACTGTCACTGGAAACAGGTGTCTGAGTTGAATAAAGACTACTGAAAACTACAGTTTCCTATTTGACAGTTGCTAAGTTCCAATGCTACATGTGTTTCTGTCTTTTTTGTGTATTTGTTTTGTTTACTTTTCCACAAGACCTGTCAGGTGACAACTGGGTCTTTGACACCAGCATCTTTTCAAAACAATGCCTGCCTAATTTAGAGTTCATGCTATTATTTTACTTAAAGACACAGCAAACATGCAAACAACATTAGAAACATCCACTGACATCCTTAGCTACAAATAGACACCTCTACGTGTAAACATGCTTCATCCTCTTCTATGTCAGCAATTTGCTGCCCTCTTATCAGTGTTTTCTTCTAATTATAATCCTATTCATACTTCATACATTCACAGCCACATTTCTAAAAAGAATGTTCTGAGCTTGCTGCCTTTACTAATTCCTTATTACTTCAGCCTACTAAAATCTAATTTCTGCCATCTCCAGGATGCTGAACTTGGTTTGCTGATGACTGCAAGTAGAACAATGACACAATCCAGTGGAAGTTTTCCTTTCTCTTTCTTCTCATTCACACCACTTTTTCTGAGATTCTTCCCTGCCTCTCTAGGCCCTCTGCCCAGTCTTATTTGGTGAATCTTTTATCCACGTCCACATTAAAACTTAATTTTGTCTTCAGGTATATCCTTCAAGATCTCTTTTCTCAATCTATGCTCTTCCCAGGTGATTTTGCCAAATCTCTGACTTCAACAATCTCCAAAAACTGCATTCAACTCCTAACTTCACTCCTGAGTGCCAGACCCCTGTGTCACTCTCCTCTTCTACTGTATCAGGATGGCACACAGGGACAATCTATTGCCAGAAGAATTCCTTCTTCCTGGTAATTGCTTACAAAAATTCTGAGAGTTAAAAAGAAGGTACAAAAGAATTATGTTCTGTGCCCATGATGTGGCCTTCCATGTTATACAGAAACCTCCTCAACTGGGTACTTACTCACTGGATCTGCTGCATTTCTTCGTTTTCCTTCTTTTTGCCTTTTTCTGGCTTATAGCTCTATCTGGTCAGCATCCTGCAGTCAGCCAAAGAAAGACACACTAACAATTCTATTCTGGAGGCAAACAGTGGATCTTAATTCTTCAAAGTGCAGCAACAAGGCAAATACATTTCCCATTTAATACTATTTTTTCCTTCTCCCAATATTACTTCAATGCATTTTTATGTTAAAATGCCCCCTGTCCACCATGGGGAGGATTAAATAATGAAATAATGGACAGTTGTTGGCACTGTAACCTATAACTTCCTAGCATAGTTTCCGATGCAGATAAATATGTTTAATAATGATTCACTGTTTTAATTAACTCTATGTTCTGACATTTTTGGAACTATTTAGGCTTGGCAGTGATCAGTGACTTTTCATTGTATGAGTTTTGCATTAGGAAGATCAATTCAGCATTATTAGTTTGTATTGGAAAAGGGAGAGGGCACCCAGTCCTATTACACATATTTCCAGCAGCTAAGAGTGCTTTCATATGGCTGTGCTACAAAATCTCAGTCTCACCATCTGTAAACCAGAATGATTTCACTGCTTCTCAGAAACCTGGCCCTCCTTGCCTAAATTGGTCACTGCCATTACCCAAACTGGAATCCATCTTTAATGCACTTCCTATCTCCACTGTTCCCATATCTTGTCAGGCACCAAATCTTTCATCGGCCCAAAATAAAGCTCAAATCTTATCTCCCCTACTGTCATTACCTCAATTCTGTTAATGCTAGTTTAGTGCTTAGCATTTTATGTGCATTATCTATTTTTTTTCTTCACACACAAGATATGAAATCTGTATTATCATACCCCATTTTGCAAATGAGCAAGCTGAGGCTAAGAGAGCTTAACTAACTGTCCAGGATTACTCAGCTTAGAGCTGGTAAATCGCATTTGGAACCTAGGCTTGTCCTGTCTGATTTCAGAGCTTGACATCTTACTTGCTGCTCTGCTCTTTCTCTGCTGCTGTTGTACTTCTTGTTTTTCTTCCTTTTGCCTGTCTTGCTCTCCTGATAAACGCCTGTTTATTCTTTAAGGGTAAAATAAAATAGTCACTCTGTTTATTTGACTCTCGTTTGTGAGACTCTCTTAACACCTTATTTTGCCCACTGCCCTGGGAGATTTCTCTGTTTTCTCATAGCATTTCGTACCTACATATGGTAAAACATTTCTTACATGTTATTCTAATTTTGGTGGACTGATATTTTGGAATGCTATTTATGTTGTTTTTACCCTTGTTTGTTTATTATATCCCTTGGCTCTTCCCACATTAATTCAGCTAGGGTAGCCTTCATTCAATATTTTGAAGGTGGGGCGACAGACAGTATACATAGGAAGAAAGGAATCACTTTCTTTTGAGATTTGAAAGCGCAGCCCCCTTGAAGAAAAGGAAAGAACACAGGACTTGCACAAGATAGTTATGAGACCATCTGAGGAGCAAGAGCCAAGCGCTCTTTCCCCCAACTAGGTAAACTTTCTATTTTCTGGATAGATACAAGGAAGCTTTTGGGAGGATGGTAGGTTGAGAGCATATTTAAATAAAACAGACCAAATAAAACCTCTCCTCAAACCCTTCCTTCCAAAAAAAAAAAAAAAAAGAAGAAGAAAGAGAAAATCTATGTTTGGCTTTTCTGCTGGGGCAAGACATTGGTCCCCTCACACCAGGTTACAGAAACAATATCCTAACTACTTCCTGAGTCTCTGATCCAAGACTCCTCCAAATCTATTTTATGCATCACATGCTACCAAACTGATCTTCCTAAATCTTACAGCTCTGTTTTTCTTCTGGTTGATTCCTTTTCTAAATATCATGTATTCACTCATTGAAAATACTCATCTTTAGAAGTCCGTCTCCTGCAAATAGGATTGTCATGCAGATTGGTTGGCATCAAACTGCCCTACTGCCCTACCTGTTACCTCCTTTCCCTCTTGAAGCTGACCTGGTGTGGAGAATGACCCATACTCTGTGGATCTTTCCTTGATATTCCAGGATGGCACATTGAGATCTCCATACCCCCACTCTTGGCTCATTCTTCCATTCCCCCAGCCCCTCACGTAGCTCACACGCTCCTGCTGCATCCTTTTCATGGAAAGCACATCCCCATTCCTCTACTTACTCTTCAAGATTCAACTCATGTTTTTACCTCCTCCAAAAGGCCTTCATCAGCACTCAGGGCCACGCTGTGCTCTTCTGTCTATGAATCTTTCTAACCTCTCAGTACCATTCATTTTGACACTTCATCATTTACTACTTTGCATTGTTAATTAATAAGAATAAAGAAGGAAGAAAATCTTTCATCTTATCCATTTTCCCAGATAACTCAAATGATTTTTCTTCCAACATTTTATGTTGAAAATGTGAAGCCTTAGTGAATAATTCAAAGATTTGTACAAAATATATATATATATACTTCATCTGGAGTCACCAATTTTTAATATTTGCCATATTTCCTTTCTCTCTTTCTCTCTCTCTCACTCTCACCATTTCTACCTCTGTGTGTGCATATTTGTGTATTTTTTGCAGAACTATTTATAAAAGTCTGCAAACCTGATGATACTTCACCTTAAATACTCCAGAGCATATATCCTACAATGAGGATATGTTCCAATATAACCACAATAATATTAACACACCTCATAAAATGAACAATAATTTCATAATGTCATTGAATGTACAGTCCATATTCAAATTTACCAATTGTCCCTAAAATGATCTTTATAGGTATATTAGTTTCCTATTGTAACTGTAACAAATCACTCCAAATTTAGTGCCCTAAAGCCAACACAGATTTATCACCCTACCATCTGGAGGTCAGAAGTTTGTATTGGATCTCACTAGGATAAAATCGAGGTATAAGAAGGACTGTATTACTTTCTAGATCTTCTAGGGGAGAATCCATTGTCTTGCCTTTTGGGGCTGTTAGAGACCACCTGCATTCCTTAACTCATGACCCTCTTACATCTTCAAAGCCAGCAATGCTCACATGAACCTTTCTCACAGTATATCACTTTGACTCCTTTGCTTTCCTCTTCCACATGTAAAGGACCTGGGATTAAGGGGACACCTTAGGTATAGGGCATGACATTTCTTCCCTCTGACCCCAAAAGATTTACATCTGTTCCACATGAAAAGTAATTCCACCCAATCCCAATATCCCCCCAAATCTCAACTGATTAAACATAAGCTCAAAGTTCAAAATCTTATCAGTTCAATGGTCCAAATTGCACCATCTAAATCAGGTAAGCATGAGGCTCTGGCTATGATACAACCTGGAGAAAAATTCCTTTCTATCTAGAGACCTGTGAAACTCAAGAAACAAGTTACCTTTCCCCAAAATACAGTTGGAATAGTCATAGAGATGTTCCCCTTCAAAAAGTGATATAATGGAAGGAAAAAAATAGTTTTAACTAATTTCAATATCAATTAAAAGATAGAATTAATTCTTTGGGCTTATGACTGTCCTTTGGCATTAAGGCTCTGTCTTCTGAGCCATTTTTCCTTTTTTTTTTTTTCTTTTTTTTTTTAATGAAAGGTTACACATGTTTCCTATTGAGTAATTTTATCAGCCTCTTTTTGCCATATATTTTTGGGGATATGACAGCCTTCTTTTACTTTATGCTCCCTCTTCTCTTTCAATCCAAGTTGGCAACATTTCTGCTGGTATAAAGTTCTCAGGAACCTTTTGTGTCTCTGATGTATGTCACAGATATTTACTCAATTAGAGAAAAAGCTCTCCCCATCTGTTCTGGATTCTTCAGGGCTGTCTGAGAGGATCCATTAATAGCATACATGATCTCTTCAATTAGCTGTGTATGACAGAATGCTCTGACCTTTCAATCTTTCCAAGCACGAATCAAAGTTTATGTGGCCACGCCCTTGACCTTCTCTCCAGAGCATGCTTTCCTGACAGTGAATCTTCTAATTTTAGCATTCTTTGTAATCTGGATAGACAGAGAATTTATCAAATCGGGAATTCTTGCTTTCTTTTCCCTTAATTCTTCTTACAATCTACCTCTTTTCGCTCACATTTTAGTATGAACATTAAGAAGTCTGGCTGTGCCTTCAACATTTTGCTTGAAAAGCTCCTCAGCTAATGTCGGGCGTAGTGGCTCAAGCCTGTAATCCCAGCACTTTGGGAGGCCGAGATGGGCGGATCACAAGATCAGGAGATCAAGACCATCCTGGCTAACACGGTGAAACCCCGTCTCTACTAAAAAATACAAAAAATTAGCCGGGCGAGGTGGTGGGCACCTATAGTCTCAGCTACTCGGGAGACTGAGGCAGGAGAA
Organism: Rhinopithecus bieti; assembly: GCF_001698545.2. Lineage (NCBI taxonomy): Eukaryota > Metazoa > Chordata > Mammalia > Primates > Cercopithecidae > Rhinopithecus > Rhinopithecus bieti. The sequence goes on from NW_016803991.1 coordinate 1,104,587, forward strand.
TGGCGTGAACCCGGGAGGTGGAGCTTGCAGTGAGCTGAGATCCAGCCACAGCACTCCAGCCTGGGTGACAGAGCGAGACTCGTTCTCAAAAAAAAAAAAAAAAAAGAAAAGCTCCTCAGCTAAATGTTCACTGACATATTTAAAATGTCTGATTTATATGTAACTGCAGAACAAAATCTTTCTAAGCAAAGAAAGATCCTCTTTTCTCCAGTTGCCATAAGAAAATCTTTATTTTCTTCTGAACTCTCAGTAACAAAGCATTTAATACCCATATTTCCACTAATAGTTGTCTCAGAGTACTTTAGGGTTTTTCTATCATGTTCCACACAATTTTTTCAGCCTCTGCCCATTGCCCAATTCCAAAGCCATTTCTACATTTTTTAAGGAATTGTTAAAGTAGCACCCCACTTCTGGTTCCAAAATTTTTATTAATTCCCTATTACTGAAACAAATTACCACAAATTTAGTCTCTTAAAACATCACATATTTATTATCTTATGGTTCTGAATTCAGAAGTAGGAAATTGTTGTCACTGGTTTGAAATCAAGGAATCTAAAAGCTGTGTTTCTTTCTGGAAGGTATAGGAGAGAAATTGTTTTCTTAACTTTTCCAGTTCCTAGAGACTACCCACATTTCTTGGCTCATGACCGTCCATCATCAAAGCCTATAATAGCCAGTCAAGTCATTCTCATAGCATATCACTCTGACCTGCCCTTTTTTACCTTCCTCTTCCTCTTTTCCACTTAAAAGTTATTTGTGGTATACTGGGTTCATCTGGATAATCCAGTACAATCTCTTTATTTTAAGTTCAGTTATTACCAATTTTAATTCTTGCTTCTTTGTAATAATAGTCACATGTTCTAGGAATTAGGATATGGACATCTTTGAGAGGTCATTATTCTGCTTACCACCATAGACTTTATCCCTCAATCCAATTTTTTTTTATTATACTTTAAGTTCTAGGGTACATGTGCACAATGTGCAGGTTTGTTACATATGTATACATGTGCCATGTTGGTGCGCTGCACCCATTAACTCATCATTTACATTAGGTATGTCTCCTAATGCTATCCCTCCCCCTTACCCCATCCCCACAATAGGACACAGTGTGTGATGCTCCCCTTCCTGTGTCTAAGTGATCTCATTGTTCAATTCCCACCTATTAGTGAGAACATGCAGTATTTGGATTTCTGTTCTTGCGATAGTTTGCTGAGAATGATGGTTTCCAGCTGCATCCATGTCCCTACAAAGGACACAAACTCATCCCTTTTTTATGGCTGCATAGTATTCCATGGTGTATATGTGCCACATTTTCTTAATCCAGTCTGTCACTGATGGACATTTGGGTTGATTCCAAGTCTTTGCTATTGTGAATAGTGCCGTAATAAACATACGTGTGCATGTGTCTTTATAGCAGCATGA
>NW_016803991.1:1107876-1121171 GCF_001698545.2 Rhinopithecus bieti
TATTCCATGGTGTATATGTGCCACATTTTATTAAAACCAACTTTTTCTCAGTGGGAGATTTTTGTTGGTGTTTGTTTTTTTTTTTTTTTTTTTTTTTGCCTCAAGTTATCCCCTATGTAACCAGTGTGAGTCCTTTCTGGTCAGATCCTAACTTCTATTGATACAACTTAATTACGCTTTAAATTGATCTTTGCTTTCCAGCACAATAAGCTGTCCAAAGCTTGTTTGGAAATTTTTACCTGGAATCACTTATTTCTACAGGAAGCCTAGACGATTATAGATAAAATTATTATCTTGAAACAGAGATCTGGCCAGGTAGAGGTACTCACTGTTCCTATGGGAGTCACTTAATTATTTTAACTCTTCTACTTCCACCTTGGTTCTAGTCTGAAAACTGACTGATCAACGGAGTCAATGAATGAGTGAATTGTTAAACAATTGACAACATCATTCATCTTATCATTAAATAAGCTAAGACATGCTTTGAGGATGGAAAGTGCTATTCAAATCACATTTTTTTTCACAAAGATTTTTTATGTAAGGCCTTATGGAGACATTTGATAAAGTGAGAGGGAGGAAGAAGAAAGTATGAATCAGTAAAAATTAAGGAGGCAAACAAGGGGGTATTGCAAATATTTTGTAGCTTTACGGGACCAGACAGACTTGGTTTTATCTATGGATTCCAAGTGTGGCTGTGGAAAAAAAAAAAGGAATTATACCTGCAGATACATTCTGTGTTAACTTTTTCACAAAGCACCAGAGCCCTTGGCCAGTTAAGTTTCTATTAACTTAAATTCTAAGAAGGCAATGGTAAGAAAAGATAGAGGGAAGCAATGCAGAATCCTGGTACAATGATGGGTGAGCCCTCAGCTTAGGCAATTAGAAGGGCACCAGAATCCCCTGAAGAAACATACACATATCAGCTTCACGTCATTATATGTTTTCCTTACATTTCACCTTTTCAGCGGTTGTTTTTCTATCCTGTTCGTTTCTGAGCAATTACTCTATTGGAAATGCTATCTTGAAACAAAGTGAGAAATTATTTAACTTCTCATGAAAATTATCAGTGGTTTTTCCGTTGATATATGAAGGTGATACTGGAAACTACTGTCATTAGGAAAAGTTCCAAGCTGAAGTCAATTTCTAGAAAATGGAAGAAATTGCCCAATCAAGTGATACTTATTGGGTGTACAAAATGTACTATGCAACATCAGTTTTCTCTGTTTTCTAAAACATAATTACAAGGGAATGTGATTGTGATTCATTTTTTAAAAGAACTAGTATCTACCAATGTTGATAAAAACAAAATATAGCCATTAAACAAATAAAAAATCCCCACAAGTACTTAAGATGACTCTGGTTTAAATAAATCGATTTATGCTCATTAGAGCACTGCAAATTCCAGAAGGCACATTTCAATTAAGTAAAATTAAATTTTATAAGGCAAATTTGGACTGTGTCCAGAAGAAAATAGAGAACGTATTGGTATAACATATTTCTTAGAGAAACGTCAGGTTTTTGGAAAGAGCACCACAGACAGTCCATTTAACACCTTGTTGACTTCCTGGATCAAGGGAATTCATAGATCTATTCAGTAAAGAGCTTACAAACAATAGGACCTAAGTTGTATTTACTTTTATATTTCCATTTTCCTTCACAAGATTTGGTGCTCAGAAGGCAATTAATATTTTTGAGTGAATAAATGAATGAATGTATAAATGTGTTAAATGAAACCTTAGATGATATAAAAATAATTTTGCAAGCTCAACTAATTATGTTGGAATCCATATTGCACATTAGGTGTAATAGAAAACCATTTTTAATTGTTCAGGCTTTTATCTTTGTTTTAAAGCAGAACAAAGCATGTCTTCATTTTAATAATTAATTTCACCAATATAATAACTCAGCTGCTTCAGTGAGTTTCATGACACAAGAACAACCCAGCTTTGACTTTGTGGAGTGAAAATGTATACAACTTTCCGTTGAAAAGAAACTTCAAATACATTGACTATGGCCCTGAGAGGAAAGAAAACCTTGCCAATAGAAAACACGAAAAAAACACAATGTTTAAATATTGAATAACTGGGTACTTTGTTTTGATTGTTAAATCTATAACTAAATTGTGTGAACATATGGCATCCTCCTAATATAAAGTTCCTCAGGATAGCTAAAGACCTAGGATGAGCCTGAATTAAGTAGCAGTCCCTTGAGACTAAGCCCTGATTAATTAAAAGAATCAGTAAGCATATCATGGATACTTTCAATGCCATCTTCTGGTATCATGTCAACATCCTTAGGGACCTTAAACATGGGCGTCATCTGCAATGAAAGGCAACCTCACCTTCTGATACTATTTTTTGCATGTTGCAAAACCAGCCAATGGTTGCAATTAAATCAAACTCTGGATGGGCCAGTTTGGGCCATAACTGTTGTAGCAAGGACACGTAGCACATGACATACCTGCACATTGTTAATCCCTGGGTTTCTATTCATTTGAAAGGTCAGGGTTAGCTGAAACCAGGTTTTCCCTTCCTCTATCCAAAAGGCATAGTACATTGTTGATTTGCCTATAGCTTAAAAAGTTTTTACATTCCATTGGGCATTGTATTTACATTGCACAGTTAATTCTGGAATTATTTATTCATTGGATAGTGAGTGCTCTTGTCTGTGGAGAAAGCAAATGATACTCAGATGATTAATACCAGTCTTTAAAGATCTGCCGTGAGAGCTGGGCAGGGGTCGGGGCACAGAACATCTTCTAACTAAAAACCCCGAAGATGGCTACGTGGGCCACATTAGTATTTCTGAACGTGACCAGCCTTTTCAATTTCTATTTCCTACATATGAGAAACAACATGGCAATGACAGCCTGACTGATGTTTCTTTGAGCACTCCAGATAGCGTTTGCTTCTGTCGAGAGTGCAGTTCACGGATCTGGCAAACCCTGGTGGTGAATTTAATTCAATGGAGGAAGAATGTTGTTTATTATGAGGCCTGAAGCAGAGCCAGCAATAGTGATGATTAAATTAAAAATATTTTTAAACAAAGAGAAGCAGCATTTTTCTTGTGGAGGAATGGATTATAGATGCCTCCCTGATTGGAATGGAGAAGGCTTGTATAGGACCATAAAGTTACATCTGTCCAGACTTTTACTTTTAAATGTGCAAGAGTCATGATAAGGCTTTTTAATTCTCTTCTCTGGATGCTTTTTCCCCTTCTGTAGGCTCATTCTTAGAGTTCATCCTTGGACCACGGAAACACAATGACACAATTACAAATAGCAGGAGAATCTGAAGTCCAACTGCCTTGTTTTTAGAGTTCAATTGAGTTCAAAAAGTCTTTCTTGAAGGCCCAGGACAGCAAGAAAGACAGGTAGAATTAGCCAGACTGGACGGTTACATTGAGGTAGGAGGCAGGACTTGACTCTGGAGGCAGGGACTTGAACTCTGATTACCTCAAACAGGGAAGAGGTGGATTACCTCTCCATAAGACATGCCCACCAATGTCATGTCAATTTACCATTGCTATGGCAACATTTGGAAGTTACAACCTACCCCACCCCCCCTTTTTTAGAAATGTCTGAATAACCTACCCCTTAATTTGCATGTAATTAAAAGTGGGTATAAATATGACTGCAGAACTGCCTCTGAGCTGATAGCCTGGGCACACTGCCTATGGGGTAGCCCTACTCCACAAGGAGCAGTACCTGTGTTGCTGTGCACTGTCACCTCAATAAAAGTTGCTGTCTTACACCACCACTCACCCTTGAATTCTATGCTGGGTGAAGCCAAAAACCCTCCTGGACTAAGCCCCAATTTTAGGGTTTGCCCGCCCTGTGTCAACATGTCTTTAAGTATTTATGCATGAGCAAAATCCCAAGGTTAGACGAACCATGCACTCACCCTTAATTTCATTTCTCTTATCATGAGGGTAATATAAAATATAAAGGCGGGTGTCTGGGTCTGCCCTATGTAGGAGCAGTTCCTTCTCATCCTTCAGGCTTAAGCTTAAGTCATGGTTGCCTCTTCTGTAAGTATTGATTGTAATTGTTTTGTTTACCTTCCTATGGTCTATATCTAAAGTTAAAATATAACTATTAAAAGGTCAGAAGGTAAAAAACCTGCAAGCTGGCCCTCAATCATTCCCCATCCTGGTATTCATACCCTGTGTGGTCTCCTTGCGTGTTGTACCAGGGCTGGTCTGTGCGGCCAATCCTATACAGCCATAGTGATGATACATCACTTCCAAGATTAGGTTGCTAAAGACTAGGACTTCTGACTTGCGCTTTCCCTCCCCTCTTCTCTCTGACACCCTCTCCCTCTCTCCCTCTTTCATCACTTGCACTAGGGGACACCAGCTGCCATAGCCTGAGTAGCCCAAGGGAGGGACCCAAGTGGCAAGAAACCAAAGTCTCTTGCCACGGGCCCTCTGGGTGTGCTTGGGAGCCAATTCTCTAGCTCCTCCAACTGATCTCAGACCTGCTCAACAACCTGACTGTAGCCTCATGAAAGACTCTAAATTGGAACCATTTGACCAAACCGCTCCTGGATTCTTACCCAGAAAAACTGTGATAGAATAAATATTTGCTTTAAATTGCTCAGTTTTAGAGTAATTTGCTCTGCAACAATAGATAACTGATAAAGGAAATATCCAGGTATGATTTCATGCTCCAACTCCCAGCACACTGTGGCTCATATATCTCAATAAATTGGCTAAAGAAATACTTGTTGAACAAACAGATAAACCTCGATAGCTTTAACCCATGGTCCAGGCACTTTCTCCAAGGAATGCCTTGTATTTGCTCAGGTCTAAAAAACAATCTTTTGACTGAAGTTGTTGGTTAAGGAAATCTATTTGTAAATAAACTGAGAAGAGTCTTTTACCTCAACACCTCAGTATAAATTAGAAGTTTGGTTACTAATAACTGAAGCTGTCCTCCAGTACAAAGAGCACACATTGTATTAATCAGTTGACATGGCACAGATATTTACAAAATTAAGTGTAAGAAGTTATAAGATATGATTTTGTATTAACTTCCAATTTCTTCTCTGTTTGCTGATAATTCATTTATGATGAAGGGAAGAGTCTTTCCTGACTGCTCCATTCTAGTTGTCTGGAGTCTCTGTTCTTGTTCTAGTTTTACATCATATTCTGAATCCTCTCATCTGTTCCTGTTTCTATTTGATGCAGACTGTATGAGAATGAGTGCTTCCCTGTTAATGCAATTCGCAAAATGTCTCGGATCCTTTAAATTCAGTTGTTCAAAGTAAATAAAGTAAATCATCAAAAGTTTCAAAACTGACTTTCCTTCATAGCCTGTTCTCTAAATGATGGTTGTTTAGCTATGCCCTGGGAGTGAATCCTCCTCTCTTTCCCTCTGATGTTTATACTCTGACTTTGCCTGTGTCCCTCTTGAGTGGTGGAAGTATTTTCGTGCCCCCTGCCATTTGGCAGAAAGGGAGCAATCTCCTGCTTGAATAAAACTTGAAAGAGGCACTAGTGTGAGAAAAGTTGTTAATTGATTATTTATGTCATATCCACTACATGAAGCCCACAAACGTAAAATGATTTGATGAAGCCTTTGTGATCAGCACCCCACAGTCCAGTTGAAGGTGAAGAAGGACAAGGCAAGCAGACCTGTGTGTTCAAATACCAAAGGCCACCCAGTCTTTTGGCCCATGTCAAAGTAAAGAAAATGAAGACTACATGGTGTAGAGATAGCTAAAGAATACCAATGAAATTATGACTATGGCACTATTTCACAATGTTTTAATTCTTCACTTTGGAAAACTTCAGACATTTCCATGTGTCTTACAGGGCATCTGGAATTTTGAATATTTCTTTCTACTGATTAGTGATTGCCATGGCCACATCTAGCCTTGATTAACCAGCTTTCTAACCGTGCTCTTAACAAATATCTTCTACTTGGAATAATTCTTCTTTTGTTTTGACATATAATTAAGTGTCTTTTATTTAGGCATTTAGTAAATATTTTTAAACCTCGATGGACTCTTTACTTAGATTTGGCTGTTCAATTTATAAATATTCTCCCTCTCCCTTGACCCCACCCCACACATACACACATAGAAATCATGCCCATTTTTACCATATTGCTGTTTTCTGAACCAGTGTTTGCCGCCAACACCTGCCAATAAATTTTGCACTTCATTCAAAATGCACTTGAAAGCTCATCTCTATAAAACATTTTCAGCTACAAGGGTTGTTTCCTCCATTACTGATTGGTTCCAAGCAAACTCAAACATCTGTTCACACCATCTCTTCATTTGGTTCCTGAGTTCAAGTCTTCTCTCTACATTTAATTTGTACATTTCTTTTGAGAAGGCACCATATCTTGTGCCTCTTTCGCATTCCTTATTGTAACTGATCTAGTGCTAGGCGTGGATTTTCATTCATACTGTCATTAATTAAATACACTTAACATAATCTTCAATTAGAAGAACAAAGACAGATAAAAGTAGACATTCCGTTTTCAAAGAAACCATAACTAGTGGCAGGTGTACTAACATCATGTGTGGCCAACATGGATAGAGTTTATTGCCTATTAATCCCCAAATGTCAAACCTCAACTTCTCAGGCTTGACTTCTCATAGTTTTCATAAGACACAGAGGTGAGCTTGTCTCCTTTCCCTTTCCAAATAAGCCACTGCCTACTCTGTTTCTCAAGATGCTTCTCTCTACAAAACTAAATTTGAAAAAAAAAACTATCTACTTTTTTGCTGCCTCCTAAATATATCATGTATTATCTTTTTATTGAAAATTTTATCTCTAGTCTTTAGGGGCAAATAAAGAAAACAGTAATAAACATATCATCTATACCATATATATGGTATATATTTCACAGATTTCTTATATTTCTTAGATATTTCATACATTTCACAGATTTCTTAGATCCCTCATCCATGATCTATTGTTACTGATTTCTGAGCTTAAAGGGCGTCTGGAAGCCAGATGCATTTCTATACTTCTAAGGGAGAGGCTCATCACATCTTTCTCTCCCAACTTCTATCTCAAACATCTTCAATTCTTTAAGTTTCAACTACCTTCCTACACGAAGGCTCTCTTTTCCTAGTAAATAAGACTGAAAGTGTGGATGACTTATCCCTTTAAAATTTTGCCTGTCTGCAGTGGGTAGTTTGTGTATTTGAAAATGTCCTAATGGGTGGATTCTGACTTCAGTTAATGTCCTTGTCTATAAAAAAAAAAGGTTGCTTTGTTGTGCATGACTCCCACATACTCATAACCCTTACCCATGACCTACCACCTTCCAGCCAAGGCTTCACTGCTTCTCTGAATCATGTGGTACATTACCCTCAATCACTCTGTTTGTCAGCCTGATCAATTCACGTGTTCTTATTCTTTTATTGCATTTGCCCTGCCAACCCCACTCTTGGACCCATCCGTCTATCTACCTACTCTGTTCCTCCATATGGGCTTTGAAACGAGAAGAAATACCATTGCTGCACACAGTAGATGACCTATATTTTATGATGTCACCTCATGTATCCTCCCTAAGCTAGGCTCTCAACCATACTTGGAAATCCCATTGTGCATCCCTGAATATATCCCTCTCTCATTTCTCATAGTGCTTATGCAAACCTTTTAAAATTTCACCTGGTTTGACTCATCTCCCATCAATCCTATCCCTCTAATCATTCAAATGTTTTTGTGAGAAATAAAGAAGAAATTATGTGTAAAAAATGTAGCACGGTGCTTAACACAGAGCAAATATCTAATAAAAGTTAATAATAATTATTATTAAATAACCAGAAAATTCAGAAAATAAATAACACAGAATCCCACCACCTACAGATATTTACTGTTCAGCAGTTTTTAACAGAAACAATGTTTAGCTAAAATTTATCTCAAAATATAAATATTGATTAATCAATAGTTTCTCTAAACAGAAATATTTTTAAAAAATTAAGCAGAGTTTAATATCATGTATCTTAATAAGATTAAGTTTTATACCTGTTGATAAACTATTACCATAAAACTGAGGCATGAAAAGATATTTTCTAATTTTATTATAAAAGGTAAACATTAAAGTCAAAAGAATAGTTTAATGAACACCAACATACATATCAAGTAGATTCAATAATTAATATTTTATAGTTGCTTTAGCTCTCTTTGTGTTCGTGTATTTGCTGAACATTGTTTTTTTCTTTTTTGAGGGATGCCGGAGGGGATCTCGGGTCTCTGTCACTCAGGCTGGAGTGCAGTGTTACACCCACACTGCAATCTCAAACTCCTGGGTTCAAATGATGCCCCTGCCTCAACTTCCTGAGTAGCTGGGATTACAGGGAAGAACCACCACAGCCGGCTGCAGAACATTTTAAAGAAATTTTCGGATATGACACTTCTAAATATTTTAGTACATATCTCTAGAAATAAGTACATTGGTACATATAATCACTATTTTATTATCACACCAAGGAAAGCAAACAAGCCCTGATATCAACTAATATGTAGGGTTTTTGTTGTTGTTGTTGTTGTTGTTGTTGTTGTTTTGAGACAGAATCTTGCTCTGTCGCCAGGCTGGAGTGCAGTGGTGCAATCTCGGCTCACTGCAACCTCCGCCTCACAGGCTGAAGCGATTCTTCTGCCTCAGCCTCCTGAGCAGCTGGGACTACAGGTATGTGCCACCATGCCCAGGCAATTTGTTTTTGTTTGTTTGTTAGTAGAGACAGGGTTTCACCGTGTTGGCCAGGATAGTCTTGATCTCTTGACCTCATGATCCACCTGCCTCTGCCTTCCAAATTGCTGGGATTACAGGCATGAGCCCCCGCACCCAGCCGACTAATATATAGTTTTATAGTCTTTATTTAGTTTCCTCTAATATTTCCAAACATGTTTTCTAAAGCTACTTTGATTTGAATAAGATCCCGTTAAGGTCTACATATTGCATTTTATTTCTATATCTCTTTGGTTACTTTTATTCTATAATGGCTCTCCCATTTTTTTTAAAACCTATGACATTGACTTGAAAGATACAAGTGTGGTGATTCCCACCCCATCCCTGTTCAACTCTCCCATTTGGCCTGTGCAGAAGACAGGTAGATCTTGGAGAATGACAGTGGATTATTGTAAGCTTAACCAAGTGGTGACTCCAATTGCAGCTGCTGTACCAGATGTGGTTTCATTGCTTGAGCAAATTAACCATCTCCTGGTACCTGGTATGCAACCACTGACTTGGCACATCCCTTTTTCTCCATTCTTGTCCATAAGGCCCACCAGAAGCAATTTGCCTTCAGCTGGCCAGGCCAGCAATATGCCTTTACTATCCTACCTTAGGGGTACATCAACTCCAGCTTTGTGTCATAATCTTATTTGGAGAGACCCTGATTGCTTCTTGCTTCCACAAGATATCACGCTGGTTCCTTACATTAATGACATTATGCTGATTGGATCCAGTGAACAGGAAGTAACAAATACACTGGACTTATTGGTGAGACATAGGCATACCAGAGGATGGGAAATAAATTCAACTAAGATTCAGGGATCTTCTACCTCAGTAAAATTTCTAGGGGTCCAGTGATGCAGGGCCTGTAGAGATATTCTTTCTAATGTGATGGATAAGTTGCTTCATTTGGCCTCTCCTACAACCAATAAAGAGCCACAATGCCTAGTAGGCCTATTTGGATTTTGGAGGCAACACATTCCTCATTTGGGTGTGTTACTCCCGTCCATTTATTGAGTGATCCAAAAGGCTGCCGGTTTTGAGTGGGGCTCAGAACAGGAGAAGGCTCTGCAACAGGTCTGGGCTGCTGTGCAAACTGCTCTGCCATTTGGGCCACATGACCCAGTAGATCCAATTGTGCTTGAGGTGTCAGTGGCAGATAAAGATGCTGTTTGGAGCCTTTGGCAGGCCCCCCTAGGTGAATCACAGGGAAGGCTTCTAGGATTTTGGAGCAAGTCCCTGACATCTTCTGCAGATAACTACTTTGGAGAGATAGCCCTTGGCCTGTTACTGGGCTTTGGTGGAAACTGAACATTTGACTATGGGTCATCAAGTCACCATGCAACTTGAACTGCCTATTATGAACTGGGTCCTTTATGACCCTTCTAGCCAAAAGTGGGTCATGCACAGCAGCATTCCATCATCAAATGACAGTGGTGTATATGATATACACCAGCAGGTCCTGAAGGCACAAGTAAGTTACATGAGGAAGTGTCTCAAATGCTCATAGTCTCCACTCCTGCCACCCTGCCTTCTCTCCCCCATCTGGCATCAATGGCCTCATGGGGAGTTCCCTATGATCAGTTGACAGAGAAAGAGAAGGCTAGGTTCATAGAGAGTTCTGCCGATGTGCAGGCACCACCCGAAAGTGGAGAGCTGCAGCACTACAGCTTCTTTCTAGACCATCCTTGAAGGATAGAGGTAAAGGGAAATCTTCCCAGTGGGCAGTGCACCTGGTTGTGCACTTTATATGGAAGAAGAAATAGCCAGATGTGCAATTACATACTGATTCATTGACTATAGCCAATGGTTTGGCTGGATGGTCAGGGACTTGGAAGAAGCATGATTGGAAAATTGGTGACAAAGAAATTTGGAGAAGTAGTATGTGGATGGACCTCTCTGAGTGGTCAAGACTGTGAAGATACTTGTATCCCATGTGAGTGTTCACCAATGGGTGACCTCAGCAGAGGAGGATTTTAATAATTAAGTGGATAGGATGACTCATTCTGTGGACACCATTCAGCCTCTTTCCCCAGCCATTCCTGTCATCGCCCAATGGGCCCATGAAAAAAGTGGCCATAGTGGCAGTGATGGAGATTAGGCATGGGCTCAGCAACATGGACTTCTACTCACCAAAGCTGACCTGACTATGGCCACTACTGAATGCCCAATTTGCCAGTAGCAGAGACCAACACTGAGCCCTCAATATGGCACCATTCCTTGGGGTGATCAGCCAGCTACCTGGTAGCAGGTTGATTATACTGGACCTTTTCCATCATGGAAAGGGCAGAGGTTGGTCCTCACTGGAAGAGACAGTTTTCGTATCCTGGGTTTTCCTATTCTGCAGGAATGCTTCTGCCAAGACTACCATCTGTGGATTCACAGAATGCCTTATCCACTGTCATGGTATTCCATACAGCATTGCCTCTGACCAAGACACTCAATTTATGGCTAAAAAAGTGCATCCATGGGCTGATGCTCATGGAATTCACTGGTATTACCATGTTCCCCATTATCCTGAAGCAGGTGGATTGATAGAACGAAGGAATGGCCTTTTGAAGTCACAATTACAATGCCAGCTAGGTGATAATACTTTGCAAGCTGGGGCAGAGTTCTCCAGAAGGCCGAGTATGCTCTGAATCAGCATCCGATATATGGCACTGTTTCTCCCATAGCCAGGATTCGCGGGTCCAGGAATCAAGGGGTGGAAGTGGAAGTGGCACCACTCATCATCACTCCTGGTGAGCCACTAGCAAAATATTGCTTCCTGTTCCCATGACATTACATTCTGCTGTCCTAGAGACCTTAATTACAGAAGGAGGGATGCTGCTACCAAGAGACACAACAACAATTCCATTAAACTGGAAGTTAAGATTGCCACCTGGACACTTTGAGCTCCTCCTACCTTTAAGTCAACAGGCTAAGAAGGGAACTGTAATGTTGGCTGTGGTGATTGAACCGGACTATCAAGATGAAATCAGTCTACTACTCCATAACAGAAGTAAAGAAGAGTGTGCATGAAATACAGGAGATCCATTAGGGTGTCTCTTAGTATTACCATGCCCTGTGATTAAGGTCAATGGGAAACTATAACAGCCCAATTCAGGCAGGACTACAAATGGTCCAGACCCCTCAGGAATGAAAGGTTTGGTCACTCTACCGGGAAAAAATCCACAACTTGCTGAGATGCTTGCTGAAGGCAATGGGAATACAGAACGGATAGTAGAAGAAGGTAGTCATCAATACCAGCTACCACTGTGTGACCAGGTGCAGAAATTAGGACTGTAATTATCAGAAGTATTTCCTCCTTCTTTTGTTGAAAACATGCTTGTGCATGTATACCTTTGTAATAAGAAAGTATGTTCATTTTATTTTATTTTCCTTTATCATGTGACATAAGATGTGTTGACTTCATATCAGCATTTAAGTATTGTTAACTTTATGTAATAGCATTTTGGTAGGGGATTGGTGCACTTCCAGTTGTACAGAGGATGGTTGCATTATGTTAGATGTAATTATGACCTTATTATTGTCTTTATTTGAAGATTATTATGGTATCAGGAGATGTAAATGTGTTCAAGTTGACACCGGGTGGGCTTGTGATGGTTAATACTGAATATCAACTTGAGTGGATTGAAGGATGCAAAGTGTTGATCCTGGGTGTGTCTGTGAAGAGTGTTGTCAAAGGAGATTCACATTTGAGTCAGTGCACGGGGAAGGCAGACCTGCCGTTAATCTGGTGGGCACCAACTAATCAGCTTCCAGAGAATATAAAGCCGGCAGAAAACATTAAAAGCAAGACCAGTCTAGCCTCCCAGCCTACATTTTCTCCCACGCTGGATGTTTCCTGCCCTCAAATATCGGACTCCAAGTTCTTTAGTTTTGAGACTCGGACTGACTCTCCTTGCTCCTCAATATTGCAGACAGCCTATTGTGGGATCTTGTGATTGTATAAGTTAATACTTAGTCGACTCCTTTATATATATGGACCCCTCATATATATATATACACACACACACATATACACATACATATATATGTATATATACACACATATACACACATATACACATACATATATATGTACATATACACACATATACACATACATATATATGTATATATACATATATATGAGGTTTATATATATCCTATTAGATATATATCCAATTAGGTTCTGTCCCTCTAGAGAACCCTGACTTATATAGCTACTTTTTTATCTACTATTTCTGATTCCCTTCATTCCTTCTTGTGAATTCCATTTACCATCTAGTGTCGTGTCTTACTTCAACACAGCTTTCCACCCACTTCCAATGCAGTTTCCAGTCAACTCTTTTTTTTTTTTTTTTGAGATGGAGTCTCGCTCTGTCGCCCAGGCTGGAGTGCAGTGGCCGGATCTCAGCTCACTGCAAGCTCCGCCTCCCGGGTTTACGCCATTCTCTTGCCTCAGCCTCCCGAGTAGCTGGGACTACAGGCGCCCGCCATCTCGCCCGGCTAATTTTTTGTATTTTTTAGTAGAGACGGGGTTTCACCGTGTTAGCCAGGATGGTCTCGATCTCCTGACCTCGTGATCCGCCCGTCTCGGCCTCCCAAAGTA
>NW_016803991.1:1124194-1182658 GCF_001698545.2 Rhinopithecus bieti
GTTTCACCGTGTTAGCCAGGATGGTCTCGATCTCCTGACCTCGTGATCCGCCCGTCTCGGCCTCCCAAAGTGCTGGGATTACAGGCTTGAGCCACCGCGCCCGGCCTCCAGTCAACTCTTTTATCCTGTTATTGTCAAATGTATTGCATTTCTGCTAGCAACAAGTTGTCTCAGTAATTTTTTTTTTCTTTTTTTTGAGATGGAGTCTTGCTTTCTTGCCCAGACTGGAGTGCAATGGCAGGATCTCAGCTCACTGCAACCTCCACCTCCCAGGTTCAAGCAATTCTCCTGCCTCAGCCTCCTGAGTAGCTGGGATTACAGGCACTTGCCACCACACCCAGCTAATTTTTGTATTTTTAGTAGAGACAGGGTTTCACCATGTTGGTCAGGCTGGTCTCAAACTCCTTACCTCATGATCTGCCTGTCCTGGCCTCCCAAAGTGCTGGGATTACAGGCGTGAGCCATGGCGCCCAGCCCTCAGTATTGTTTTAATCTTGGAATGTTCTTATTTTACCTTTATTTTTGATAGGTATTTTTCCTAGTTATAACATTCTTAGCTAATGTTTTCTTTTTCTTTTAGTGCTTTGAATATGTCATCCCACTGCTTTCTACCTTCCATTATATTGGATGAGAACTTAGCTGTTAATGTTATTTGGTTTCCTTTGTGTATGATGAGTCATTTTCCTTCTTATTGTTTTCAAGATTTTCTCTTTATCTTTGGCTTTTAACATTTTGGCTACAATGTGTCTAGATGTGGATCTTTTGTGTTTGTCATACTTGGAGTTCCTTGAGCTTCTTGGATGTATCGAGTAAGGTTTTCTTCAAATTTGGGAAATTTTCAAGCATTATATCTTCAATTTTTTTCTGTCTTTTTCTCTCTCCTCCTTCTAGTGTAGGTATGGGTGTACTTAATGGCATCTCACATTTATTTGAGGGTCTATGCATTTTTCTTCATTGTATTTTTCCCTCTGTTCTTCTAATTGCATAATCTCCATCCATCTTTAATTCACTGATTATTTCTTCTGCCAGCTCAGGTCTGTTTTGAGCTTCATTAGATAATTTTTCATATGGCTCATACTTTTCAATTCCAGAATTCTTTCCATTTTTATATTTCTATCTTATTATCAATATTCTTTGTTTAGATATTGTCATTATACATTTACTTTTTGAGATGTGATTTACTTAGTTCTTTGAACATATTTATAATAGCTTCTTTGATGTGTTCGTCTGCTAAGTCCAACATTGAAAACCCTTCAAAATCATTTTACAGGTCCTGTGTTTGTTCCCTGGGCACAGATCATACTTTTCTGTTCCTTTTCATGTCTTATAATTTTTTTTGATTGACGATTGGACATTTGTAATAATATATTGTAGCTACTCTGGATACTGATTCCCTTGGGGTGCTGGTATTTTTGTTGTTTGCTTTTTTATTTATTTATCAGTTATCTGGCTGAACTTACTCTCTGAAGTCTATTTCCCTCATTGTGTATAGTCTCTGTATCCCTGCACAATTTTTTTCCTGTTTGTATCTTTTAGAATGATGACCTAGCAGTAACCTCTGGATCAGCATAAGCCATTAATAAATGGTCAAAGAGTACTTAAACCAGCATGGCCAGACAGATACTTATCACTTATTATTGAATATGTATATACTTCCGAGGCTACCATCACAGTTCAAGGAGTTTATGTGTTTTGTCCACTAGTTCTACCAGGGACTAGTAGCTTTCATTTTCTGTCTTTGATTATCAGGGTGTGAAGCCTTGGTCATGCACACATTATTCCATACCAGCAGGAATGTGTGATTTTCTTTTTATGTCTAGCTTCATAGGATTTGTCACTTGGTCAGAGTAGCTTATTGTTCAGCCAGTGTTCTGTCATAGGTTATGCTTCACACTCTAGTATTAATGAGGCTTCTGCCCTTTTTGATGAATTTGTGTGCAGCTTGGGAAGTTTTCAATACTGCTTCACATACTGTTGTAATTGTTTCTGAGTGGAGACAGCCTAGCAGAAGCATACAGCTTTCTCATCCTCCAGGGTTAACTGTGATCCTATGGGGACTCTTCTTAGCTGTATTTTTAACCGGGCTCTCTCTGTTAAACTGGTTGCTATTCCATTTTTGGCTTGCTGCCACCAGTATCATAGAATTATGAAAGCTTCTTAATTCCAGCCAAGAACACCACTGCTTTCGACAATGCCTTTAGGCATGTATTCTCTAAGCCCTTTCCAAATAAATTTAATTCCTTCAGGTAGAGCTGAAGAACTCTTCTCTTTAACGCCTACCTCTCCTTCCTTACAAGACTTTCCATCAGTGGACTGGATCTGTGGGTGAGGCCAGTATCCTGCTTTTTCCAGAATGACACTTGTTCTGTAAAGTAGAGAGATGGGAGTGTGGTAGTCCCTGGTAATCTTGGCTTGCCCCTACCGTCAACAGTCTTATGAAGAAGCTAGGGAGGGCATGAAAAGGGTCCAGTATGCTCAGTTGTCTGTACCTGGATTAGAGCTTTCATCCTATTAGTAGAGGTTGAAGAGAAGAGAACACTGATTATTTTGGCCACGCACGCTAGCCAGAGAAGCTCTCTAACATGAGAGTGGGGCAGAGGAAAAACAACATTACTTTTCCTGGGATGAAATTGTAGGTCTAGACTAGGAGCTGGGGGGGAAAAAAACACTCATCTTCTTGGCCACATCTGCTCAGAATAGAGCATCTGGAGTCATTTCTGTAAGATGCACCTTGAAGTGGCTGGGAGGAATGGATAGTGGCTCTCATGCTACCCTCTTGCTATTCTTGCTGAAATTTAGTAGAATTTCCTTAATATTAAATATGTCTCCATTTGTTGTATGCTCTTAGGACAATTTCCAAATTAACAATTTAATTAAAATTTAATTTAAAATACAACTTAAACAATTAAGGTTTAAAAATCATTTTCTGTAAAGAGTTGTTTTCTTGTGCTCCTCTTTCTACTATTCTGGAAGTGGATTTGCTCTTTGCTCTTGATTTTTGTAAGTTCCTTAAATATTAAGATTATTGAATCCTCACACTTTGGGAGGCCGAGGAGGGTGGATCACCTGAGATCAGGAGTTTGAGACCAGCCTGGCCAATGTGGAGAAACTCTGTCTCTACTAAAAATTACAGAAATTAGCCAGGTATGGTGGTGTGGGCCTGTAATCCCTGCTACTCAGGAGGCTGAGGCAGGAGAATCACTTGAACCTGGTGTTAATGTGACATGCATTTCAAATATTTTCTTCTGATCTGTCTTTCTCATCCTCTTGATTATTATTAGTTTGTTGGCCGTGAAGAAGTTTC
Source organism: Rhinopithecus bieti (assembly GCF_001698545.2). NCBI lineage: Eukaryota > Metazoa > Chordata > Mammalia > Primates > Cercopithecidae > Rhinopithecus > Rhinopithecus bieti. The sequence goes on from NW_016803991.1 coordinate 1,127,499, forward strand.
TGGTTTCTGTGTAATTATTAAGCAATAAAATATATCAATACTTCATTGTTTCTGGATTTTGAGTCATGGCGAAAACAAACTTTTGCCACTCTGAAGTTTTAAAGAAATTGACCCAAGTTTTCCTCTAATAGTTATATGAACTCAATCTTTTTCTTAAGTATTAGATACGTTTCAAATTTATTATAATGTATATTGGGAGGCATGCACTGTGATTTATCCTTTTTTAATACACTTTAAGTTCTAGGATACATGTGCAGAACGTGCAGGTTTGTTACATAGGTATACACACACCATGGTGGTTTGCTTCACCCATCAGCCCGTCATCTACATTAGGTGTTTCTCCTAATGCTATCCCTCCCCTAGTCCCCCCACCCACCGACAGGCCCCAGTGTGTGATGTTTCCCTCCCTGTGTCCACGTTTTCTCATTGTTCAACTCCCACTTCTCATTGTGTAAGTTAATACTTAGTCGACTCCTCTATATATATGGACCCCTCATATATATATATACACACACACACATATACACATACATATATATATATATATACACACACACATATATACACATACATATATATGTATATATACACATATATATGAGTGTTTATATATCATCGCTAATTAGATATCTACTCCAATAGGTTCTGTCCGCTCAGAGAACGGCCCTGATGCTTATATACGCTACATACCTTTTTTATCTACTATTTCTGATTCCCTCATTCCTTCTTGTGAATTCCCATTTCCATCTAGTGTCGTGTCTTACTTCCAACACAGCTTTCCACCCACTTCCAATGGCAGTTTCCAGTCAAACTCTTTTTTTTTTTTTTTTGAGACGGAGTCTCGCTCTGTCGCCAGGCTGGAGTGCAGTGCCGGATCTGCAGGCGGCACTGGCAAGCTCGCGCTCGCACGCGGGTTTACGCCATTCTCCTTGCCTCAGCCTCCCGAGTAGCTGGGACTATAGGCGCCCGCCATCTCGCCCAGCTAATTTTTTGTATTTTTTTTTTAGTAGAGACGGGGTTTCACAGTGTTAGCCAGGATGGTCTCGATCTCCTGACCTCGTGATCCGCCCGTCTCGGCCTCCCAAAGTGCTGGGATTACAGGCTTGAGCCACCGCGCCCGGCCTCCAGTCAACTCTTTTATCCAGTTATTGTCAAATGTATTGCATGTTGTTTTATAATTAGAGGAGAGGTAAGATAGAAGGAACCTCAAATTGGCCTGCTATTCCATCTTTCTGTATGATGTCTCAGCTACATTTGAGACTTTGCAATGTTTCAAGTTAATGGATAGATTCTTTTTTTTTATTATTATTATACTTTAAGTTCTAGGGTACATGTGCATAACGTGCAGGTTTGTTACATATGTATACTTGTGTCTTGTTGGTGTGCTGCACCCATCAACTCGTCAGCACCCATCAACTCGTCATTTACATCAGGTATAACTCCCAGTGCAATCTCTTCCCCCATCCCCCCTCCCCGTGATAGGCCCCGGTGTGTGGAACATGGATAGATTCTTTACTAGTTTCCATAACTGATTCTGATAATGCCTGTATTACTCATTTCAATGAGAGCTAAGGGAAAAGCCTCAGTGCCATCTTGTTGGGATAACCAACACATATTTTTTTCCATTGTGTAAGTCTCTGCCCTATAAAGTCTCTGCCCATTGTGTAAGTCTCTCCCCCATAGTCCTTTTAGCAAAGGGACTCTGCTTTATGGATCCTTGTTTCTCATGTTTGATACAGTGAATTTCTTGTATTAAATGCTAAGAAACATTTTGAAAAAGACAGACAGAAAAAATAAAGGAAAGATGAATTGGGGAAGAAGGGAAGGAAGAAAGGAAGAAAAGGTTTTAAAAGTACAAAAAAGGTGAAGGAAAGTTGTAACTCTAAATCAAGGTTATGTATATAAAGAAAACTGCATTTGCAAAGAAACTTGAAGCTTTGGTAATCTGTGCCCAGAACTGATTAGACAAGAGTGAATTTTAAGACTGAGGTGAAAGGAAAATATAATAGTTTGTGCCATTGTTAAAAGAATCAAAAACAGAGTTATGCATAAGAAAGACTGGTAGTTTATGGTTGTTATTTAATGCCTAGAGATAGGTTGAAGCCAGAGAATGAGTCAGAAATATAGAAATATACATTGAAACTTGAAATATAGATTGATAATTTCAAATAGGTGGTCCTACTTAGGATCTAAGGCAAGATTTTTAATTGGCTTCTTGCAGTTGCATCATATTTGTTTTCAAATAAATTTATTTCCTCAGACCAAAATTAAGTTGTAATCTGAGAGGGAGGAGAAAAGTATATACTGATGAAAAAAAATGCAATGAATACAATACAATTGTTTAGAGATAGAACATTCAGGGTATGGCTATCCTGTCCTATATTTCTCTCTAGTATAAATGCTGCATGCATTGGGACCATGTAGATAATAATCGTAGGACCAAAGATAGAGCTTTTGTATTCTAGCTAAGCTAAGCAGTTTATTTTTCTTCTCTTCCACTTTAGAAGTTTTAATGTCATGGTGAGATGTAGGGACAAAGGAACAAGATTCATCAAAAAGAACCAAGGTTTGGCCAGAAGCTATGTAGCAGGTCCTGTAGCTGTGTCCTGTCCACAATAGGTAATAAAAGTCGAATGGAATGATATTATCTTCACCCACGCCATGGAACGAGATAGAGTCACTCTAATAACCTTAACAAGAGAATTACAAACCTAAAGCAGGGCACAGTCTAAAAAATAGAGGCCAGGGAGAGTGTGGGGTCCTCAGTGACACTTAGCTTGGGTAGACTAGGAGTAAAGACAAGAAGCAGCCAGCTTTCTATATTAAGTCAGTGAAAGGAAAACCTAAGCCTACCTAAAGATGGAGAACCCAAAAATCTAGTCAGAGGCACAATATACTATGAAGTTCAGCAGAACTGTGATCTGATACAACAGATTGTCAGTATTTCTCCTAAAAAGCATGGTATCTTGACTAGGGCATCTGCAGATGGTGTCCAGAGTCCAGGAAGTCAAATCATTCTAAGAGCTGCCTGAATGGGGACTTCTTGTGAACTCTGTCACTTATCAGCTGAATAGCCTTAAACAAATTATTCAACTTCTCTATGCTATAGGGCTAGTGAAAGAGTCTATTTCATAGAGTTATGCAAAGATAAACTGAAATAACATACTCAAAGAACCTAGCATAATACTTAACTTATTAAAAGTGCTTAATAAATAGAATATTACATCATCATTACAATTATGGTTAAATTTTTGAATAAGTATGCCAGTCCATGTCAGCACTGTTTTAAATGCTGAGAATACTTCAGTAAATGAAATACACAAAAACACCAACATGGCAAAACTGCAATTACTTTTAATGGTAAAAATCACAATTACTTTTGCACCAGTCTAATACATAATGTCTGCCCCCAAGAAACTTACATTCTAGTAAGGGAAGAGAAAAAAAAAAAACAAAACAAAACAAAAAAAAAAAAAAACCATGAAAAGTGATAACAAGAATTACTGAGAAAATGAGAGCTGGATAGTTGTCCACAGTCTGGGTGTGGTCAGAGAGTAGTGGCACCCCTTCCTTCCCATGGATCTATATGGGTATTAACATCAAGAGATGAGAGATGATGTTAAAAGGGATAAAATTCATAATGATGATTTTCATAATGATGATTATCCTAATGGCATTGAGGTAAGCAGTGTTGGTGAGAGTCAAGGTGTTGTGGGGTGGGGAAGAGAAGATATAGGACTTTCCAGCAGTGCCCAGAGTACACTCTTCACTCCTCACAGTGCTGCTGTGGCAGACGAGGGAAGTTATTATTATTATTATAAGCCTTGGCACTGGTTACTCCTGTTTTCAAAATTTTCTTTCTAATTTCATTTTAACCTTTTAAAATTAGCCTGTATTAATTAGAGTTCTCCATAGAAACAGAGTTACTAGGAGAGGTGGGGTGAGGGACAGAGAGAGAGAGAGAAAGGGGAGAGAGAGAGAGAAAGAGAAGGGGAGAGAGAGAGAGAGAAAGAGAAGGGGAGAGAGAGAGAGAGAAAGGGGAGAGAGAGAGAGAGAAAGGGGGAAGAGAGAGAGAGAGAGTCTTATTATAAGTAATTGGCTTATGCAATAATTATGGAAGCTGATAAGTCCCATGTTCTTTTGTCTGCAAGCTGAAGACCCAGGAAAGCTTGCATTTATAGTTCCAGTCTGAGTCTGAAGGTCTGAGAGCCAGGAGACCTGATAGTGAAAATCCAGTGTAAGTCTGAAGGTGTGAGAACCGGGAGTGCTGATGGCATACGTCTCATTTTGAAGGCAGGAGAAGATTGATATCTCAGGTCAAAGACAACCTGACAGAGAGTAAGTTCTCCCTTCCTGTGACTTTTTGGTGTGTTCAGGCCCTCAACAGATTGAGTGATGTCCACCCACATCAAGGAGGGCCGTCTGCTTCACTCAGTCCACCGATTCAAATGCTCATCTCCTCTGGAAGCACCCTCATGTATACACCCAGAAATAATGTTGACCTAAATATCTGGGTACGTGCTGAGTCAGTCAAGTTGACACAAAATTAACCATCACACTCTTGGCCTACAGGCAAAATAATAGCAAAATGAAGAATCAAATGCAACACATACATTTTGTTTTAGATCCAGGATAAAATGGGAATATAGTTTATACTGAAAAGTCTACCTGATTCCTTCTAGATAAAGCCTTATAGTACCGTAAAATCTCACAGAGTGTTCTAATTTATGAAAAATTTTGATCATCAGGTAACTGGTGAGGTTATTGGGGCCACAAAACTGTGATTGGGGAAACACCATTGTACTGGCAGCAAATGAGAAGGAAGGAAGAAGAAGGGGGTGTCTCTGCCAACTGATATAGAGTGACCTGAAGGTCTATGCTTACTGCTGGCCTCCACCTAGCCACCCCATGTCATTCTTAGCTGCTTCAGAATGTCCCTCAGACTTCCATCTGATGACCTTTTTTACAATGTCAGTCTTTTGTTGATATTCAATGTAATCTGAATTTCCTTGGATATCAATATTGGCTGCAAATCTTGTTTGGATTGGAAACCTCTAAGGTACTATCTTCCTGTTGGAACTGAGAGAAGGAAGTGTCAACAAAAGTTAAGTCAGAGGTGAGGGGAAGGGGTGAGGGTCAGACATCTGAATGTGCCAACCAGCATGGAGTAGACATGAATGGTTCAAGGTTTGATGCACTGGGAAGAAGTTCACATAGTCAGACAATCACTCTATCCAGAAGCTCTGGTGACAGTTAGGAGGCCCAGACGCTGGGAGGACAGTAGCAATCCAGAAAATGAGCTGTCCCTTACTTAGGAAGCAGTTTTTTCATAAATAAGGAGTTTGGGGCAAAGGATATGCAGTGAACCTGGAAAAAATAAATAGCACCAACAGCTGAGTTCAGGGGCCACTCATGGGACAAAGAATGAGATATGTTTCAGAATCATGAAAACTGACCAAAGCAAGTCTCCACGTCCTGAGTTTGAGGAATCCAAGTTGCTGTGCAGGTAAAAAAGGCAAAAGCAGATGCCAAGGGATATGGTTTGGCTCTGTGTCCCCACCCAAATCCCATCTCGAATTGTAATCCCCATGTGTCAAGGGCAGGACCTGTAATACTCATGTGTACAGGGAGGGAGTTGACCGGATCATGGGGGCAGCTTCCCCCATGCTGTTCTTATGATACTGAGTGAGTTCTCCTGAGATCTGATGGTTTCGTAAGTGTTTGACAGTTCCTCCTTCACACTCTCTCTCTCCTGTCACCTTGTGGAGAAAATGCCTGCTTCTCCTTTGCCTTCTACCATGATTTTAAGTTTGCTGAGGCCTCCCCAGCCACGGAGTACTGTGAATTAATTAAACCTCTTTCTTTTATAAATTACCCCGTCTCGGATATTTCTTTAGAGCAGTGTGAAAATGGACTAATACACCAAGTATACTTCAAGATGAGGATATGATCACAAGGCAGGAGACCAGTTACAAAAAAGAGCTTACTACAAAAGTACCCCCAGACAGGAAGAGGTGGTGTTTCTCACTTGACTTATGAACATTCATTAAAGTCCCGCTGGCCATGGGAAGTCTGGGTTTGGGGCAGAGCTGAACCCAAATTTGGGTATCGAGTGAAAGCAGTGGAGGGAGGGTTCATGGAACCAGAAAGCAAACAAGTCATATATTATACTCACGAAAGCCTCCTAATCATAAATGGTAGTCAAGAGTCTTTGTACTCTAAAGCTAAAGGACACAATGTCATTAAAACAATAATAGCAATAATAACCATAATGATAACAAAAACAACAAACATAAAACTTGATGTTCTCCACATATACCAATCTTATTTCATCCTTAAAATGACTCTGTAATAATTTTAATCCTTAAAATTATTCTTGATGAGAAACCTCTGCTTTAAAAACTTACCCGAGGTAATAGCAGTACCAAAAGCCACATCAAGATAGTTGCTTCAAATCTGCTTTGACCTCAATCTAAAATCTGTGTTCTTTCCATAAAGCTGCTGTGACTCTCTGTACGTGCTTATGCCTGCCCTACTTACCATCCCTGAGGTTCATAGTTTCTATGTGTGTAGGAGTTCAAAGCACATGGCTTGCACAGAGTAGATCTCAAAAAAGTCTATATCATTGAATTTGCATATTTGAGCGGAAGAAGATTGGTGCAAAGATCATAAGGCTTTGGCTAACTTATTGGCATATTGCTAATTCAGAATGTGTCCTTGGACAAGTCTTTTTAAAAACATTCTGTGCCTCTGTTCCATTTGTTATTATGTGGTGGAAATGCCTTCCACTTCTTATCTCACTGGAATACTACTATAAGAATAAATGAAGTAAAGTGATATGGCTTTGGAATGGCCATTGGATGCTCTAGCCAGAGACTGAGGGAAAAATGTCAATTTAAATCATTTTACTTTTCCTTTTTCTCCACAGGGAGATATTGTAGGGATAAGTGTGTGAGCTGATATTTTAGGCATATTTAAAAATGACTACAGTAATAGAAGTAAAACAACTTAAGCATCTGGAAAGAAAAGTGCTTTGTACACCTGGGGGTGATAATGAGGCTTATAGTGATGAGGAAGAATTTTAATAACAGTAAATCTGAGTGAATTTCACTCAACCTGCTTGCAGGAAATAACAGCTCAAGGACGTAAAGTTCTCCCAAAGGTTAGGTTTTGTATCCAGTTTTGCAAATAGATTGCTCATAGCTTTCTTGATCCCATATTCCAGACAAAATGTAGATGTACCAATCCCATATCTTGCTTCCGACTCAGGAAAATGTTCATTCCAATTGTGAGAATCAAAAGAAGCTTAAACTAGTTCTTATGAAAGCATGTTTGCTTTTGGGAAAACTCTGTCTTCTAGGTACACATATGTTCACTTTCTCTTTCTTAGCAGAATGTGAATAGTGTAACTTTAATGCATTAAAAAAAAAGTCATACTGGATTTTATCTCTTTTTTTCTTACAGTCATGCTTGATTGCATTCCACCTAAATAAGTGCAATCCAGGCAGACGCTATAAAACCACAATCCTGCAGTGCAGTAGATTTTATTCACGAACATACAAGTACTAAAGTCTTTGAGTAGTTCATAATAAAGTTACTAAGCAAAAGTAAGGCTGGTCAAGAGCAGGATTATGGAAGCCTGACATTATGGAAACCTCATGAAAGGGCAATCAGTGCACTGACCCAAATCTGTGGGCAGTAGAACAGAAAGGATGGCTTCATCTTCTTCTATCTTGTCTGGAGTCTCCATAGGAATTATTTGCTAATGAGACTTATTTGCTGATATTCAAGTTTGCTAGCCTTTTCCAGAAGACCTGGCCTTCCTCAATGGTTATTAGTAGAAATCAATATCATTAAAAAGTTATACATGAGCTATGGGATGCATGGTTTATCAAAAAGCAAAGCAGCTCATTCTTCTTAGGAAAGAGTTTCCTTATCTCTGAACAAGAGATTCTGTGAGTAGTATTCTACCTCTTTGAATAGATCTAGCTTTTGTCTGATGCACTAGCAAATGGTAACAATGCATGTGGAATTTTTTTTTTTTTTTCTCGAGATGGAGTCTCACTCTGTTGCCCAGGCTGGAGTGCAATGGCACGATCTTGGCTCTCTGTAACCTCTGCCTCCCGGGTTCCAGTGACTCTCCTGCCTCAGTCCCCTGAGTAGCTGGGATTACTGGTGTGTGCCACCACGCTGGGCTAATTTTTGTATTTTTAGTAGAGATGAGGTTTCACCATGTTGGTCAGGCTCGAGCTCCTGACCTCATGGTCCACCGGCCTCAGCCTCCCAAAGTCCTGGGATTAAAAGTCACCGTGTCCCACCGCATGTGGAATTTTATGCTGACTTTTTGCTGGAGCCAGGCTGGGAAAGGGGATAGAGCTGAAGAGAATAATATAATTTTTAAACTTTATCTGGGGAATTTGTAATTTAATATAGCCTTTCTTGCTCCATCTGAAATGTGCTAATCTTTTAAGAATGTGAATGTCCCAGTATCACCTGAAAACAACTCCTGAAAGGTCTTCACCTTTACCTGAGCTCATGTCACTCCCTTTGTTTATCCAAATGTGCATGACCCACAAAATATGGCACCATTGTTTCCCAACTCATCTATTTTGATGTTTGTTTCTGGAAAAGGCACATGGTTTGCTCCAGTGATGACTAACAAGGACTTTCTTTGGTTCAAAGCACAGTGATTTTTCCCTCTGGTCCGAGGGAAGTGAAAATCTCACCAGTGGTCTCTAAACTCTTTTGATGATACGCTCTATCGATAAAATATTTGAATCATATATCCCTAATTGTTGTATTATTATATTATTATAAATTGTATATATTTACTACTGAACCTCAGAAAGTCTACTACAAATGTAACATTCAAGAAGATGCAGTAAAAAATGAAAGACAAGTATTTAAACAAAATTTTGTCCCGTTTTAACCTGTAAAACAAAATCCACCGTGTTTTCATGAATTTATTATCAACGATTTATTTTAGACTTGGAGAAGTCTGATGAAATATGGTAGGTGTTATTAAGCCATTTTGTCTTTAATTTTAAGATGAATGATGAGAAGCTCGTTTTAAGGGTGAAAGTGCTAATTCTTCTATTTTGATACTTTTGTGTTTCATTTGTGGTTTATATTTTCTGCGTATAATTTGTAGGAATTTTACTAAACAAATTGAGATGATTTAGTTTAGTTAAATCTAGATGATGCAATCAATAGATCAACTTACTCACCTGTGTATAAACTATGATAACAACGACAGATAAAAACAAAAGGACTAGTTAAATTGCCACTTTTGATCGTATTGTGCTCTCTCACTAATCCCTCAGGACACCTGGCCCTCTGTATTTTAGATATGACTGAACGGTGTGGCTTTCAACTCATACACATTCTGGAGAGTAATTTTTTTCTTATTTTTAGGTAAAATAGATGTATAAATAGAAGTTTTAATTCTATTAAGTTTTCTTTCAGTACTCCAAATGATTATCTTATGCACCTAGCATTCCTATACCTTGCTTTAGAAGTCCTTATTTAACAGAGCACATAATTATCTCTTTCTACAAGACTTGTTTGTGAAAAGTTGAGCTAATTGTTTTTGTCAATAGGATCAATTAAAATTCCATAAGGATGCTTATTAGCTAAAATGCCTCTGTGTCAATCCCTTACAAAACTGAAGATTCATTTTACTTGTTTAACAAATATGTATTTTCTCAGGGCTGATCCCAATTCACTTTATTCTGTCCATGAAGTCTCGTGGGGTTCCTAGAATCAACTGTGACATTCTTCTCTCTTTCTTCTCTTGACATCACCCGGGTCCACCTGAATTCCCTATTTTGAACTCTGTGAGTAAAAGCGGATAAGAATAATGAATTTGGATGAGAGTGTATGGGATGCTATAGTGAAGGAGGAGAAGTTTCAGCAATCCCCTAAGGGAGTAAAAGACAGGATGAACCATTTTCTGCACACCTATGGCACAAGGACCTCTTCCCGCTACAGCTCAGTGCTTAAAGGAAACAGCTAAGCCATTTGATGTCTTTTATGCTTCTTCTTTAAAAAAAAAAATACAACTTTGAATGAGCCTAGTCAGTAAAGAAAGGTCAAGTGAAACTGCTCTGGCACATTTTGTTCCAGAGTCTTTTTTTCCCCCTCCATACTGAGCAAGATAAAGGACCCAGTTGTGACTGCCACACAGTGGTTCCTTAATTGAGTCTTCCATCTTCACAGAACCAGATGAGAGAGTCACTTAAAAGGGAATAAATTCAAAACCATGTGCGGTTTCAGAACAAATTGTCCAAGCCACCTAAAAGTGGAATTCTTTGAAATCCTGCTGCTGTTTCTGCCACATCAGGTCCTTTCTAATTTCAGCCGAAGAACAGAACTCCTGTGTGTAAAGTGAAGATCCCTGTAATGAAGTGACATTTGACTGTTCACAGTGAATTCTGTAGTCTCTCACATGAGGGGAGCATTCACTATTGCATTTTCTCAACTCTGTTCAAGTGACAGGACACTGCATGAGGGATCTGGCAGCCTTATGTATATTTCTGGGAATCACAGGGTGGCACAGAGTTAAGTTTAGTCCATCCCAGGATGTCAATCCAGGTCTGATCACTGAAGACAATTAGGGGCAACCATTACAATAGTACCAGGTAACAAAGGAAATGTGGTAAGAATTGAACCTACTGTTGGGTTGGAAGTTGGATGAACATTGGGCTTTACAGAGAAAGCCAAAGATCAAGGAGGCCTGGCATTGCCAGACTTTCTACTGTGACAAAGATGGTAATGGGATATTTAAAGACAGGAGCTAAAATTTTAGGGCAGAATGACCTATTACACAGTAATATCTTAAGGTAAAGTCATATTAAATATACACTAGGCAATATGAAATAACCAAGGTGATGAAGAATGAGAATATAAACATAATGGCTTCCACTAAGTGCTTGGAATAACTTGCTTACACTAAGAGATTATCATGTGATTCAAATTACCTAAGCAAGTAATGAAATGGAAAGTTAAGATCTGCATATACAATCACTATGTAAGGGTCGAATGACTATTTGGAAGGCATAAAAGATAACTGGTATGACTGTCATAAACTTTGTATTGCAGTCCTGGCTTTATCAGGAAATAATTGAGTGACTCCAGGTAAATTTGAGCCTTGATTTATTCATCACTGAAATGTGAAAGTTGATAAAGTTATATCTCTTGATTATGAAAGTAATACAGAAGTGTGGTAAAGGACTCAAACTGTAAAAAAAAAAAAAAAAAAAAAAAAAAAAAAAAAAAAAAAAAAAAAAAGACTTTAAAAGTACATTTATTCCCTTTCTCTCCTCTGTCTCCATCAACTCTCAGTCCAATTTTTCAGGGAAAAAAGTGTTATTAATACTTTCTTTGAAGTCTAATAAAAATGTATGTAAATACATATCTATAAATGTTTTAAAGACAGTAAAATCTTATTATATGTACTATTAATATATTGTCTATTTATTTATTTATTTATTGGCACCATCTTGGCTCACTGCAACCTCACCTTCTGGGATCAAGTAATTCTCCTGCCTCAGCCTCCTGAGTAACTGGGATTACAGACGTACGCCACCATGCTCAGCTAATTTTTGTATTTTTATGGAGGGATGGGTTTCACCATGTTGACCAGGCTGGATTCAAACTCTTGGCCTCAAGTAAACTGCCCACCTAGGCCACCCTAAGTGCTGGGATTACAGGCATGAGCCACTGTGCCCGAGCCATATTATCTTATTTACATTAAAGTATATATTATGGGCTGAATTGTGTTTCCCCTCAAAAAATTCATATGTCAAAATCCCAGCACTCAGTACCCCAGTATGTGACTATATTTAGAGATAGGGCCTTTAAAGAAGCAATCAGGGTAAAATAATGTCACATGGCGAGCTCTATCACGATATGACCACCTTTGCAAAGATTATAACAGTGAGAGAAACCTAACAGGGCTGACTGCATCTTGCTTGGTCATCTTGCATCAGCCTCACAGGCTGACTGTCTTCACCAATTACTGAGCATAGGCCAAGCTAACTACAAGGGGAATTTAGTTGGTTGATTAACTTGAAAGCAAGGATGATAGTAGTCCTTCCCTAAAACAAACCCCCTCCTTGCTCAGGAACCAAAAACCAATGAAAGGCCAGAAGATTAGAATGAAAAGCCACAAGATTAGGATTATGGGAGGGATCTGAATTCTGCTAGAAGGTAAGCATAATTTCTATAACTTCTTATTGCTCAGGAGTTATGTGGCCAGAGGTCAAGATTTGTGACTTCCTCAATTGCTCCTATAGATAACATCACTATTGTAGAACCTAAAATTGGTCTGTTGAGATGTTTTACAGATTTTTGCATTCTGATAACCAACTGACTGCACCTGGACCCGTGACTCATGACCCTGCCAGTCCCATGGTCCCAACCAGAGGCAGACTCCATGCACAAGGACTGTTTTCCACACTCCTGTGACTTTTTTTTTTTTTTTTTTTTTTTTTGAGACTGAGTCTTACTCTGTGGCCAAGGCTGGAGTGCAGTGCCACAATCTAGGCTCACCTCCACCTCCCAGATTCAAGCTGTTCTCTTGCCTCAGCCTCCTGAGTAGCTGGGATTACAGGTGTGCACCACCACACCTGGCTAATTTTTGTATTTTTAGTAGAGATGGAATTTCATCATGTTGGTCAAGCTGGTCTCAAACTCCTGGCCTCAAGTGATCTGCCCACCTTAGCCTCCCAAAATGCTGGGATTAAAGGCATGAGCCACCATGCCCAGACCCACACCCCTGTGATTTCATCTCTAATCAATCAGCAGTACCCATTCCCTAGCCCCCTGCCCATCAAATTATTCACAAAAATTCTAACCTCTGAGTTCTCAGGAAGACTGTTTTAAGTGATAATTTCAGTTCTCCCACATGGCCAGCCTTGTGTCAATTAAACTCCTTCCTTACTGCAATACCACAGTCTCAGTGAATTGTTTTTGTCTGTGCAGCAGACAGGAAGAACCTGTTGGGCTATTACATGACGTTGTTGTAAGAAGAGGAGATTAGAACACAGGCTGGCACAGACAGAAGACCATGTGAGACACTAGAAGAAGGCAGCCATTAAAAAGACTAAGAGAGAGGCTGTTAGAAGAAAGTAACCCTGCCAACACTTTGATCTTAGACAGCTAGTCTCCAGAGCTTGGATAAAATAAATTTATCTTGTTTAACTCCCTCCCAGTCTGTGGTACTTTGTTATGGCAGGCCTGTCAAACTGATGCAATGTATCATGTATATCTCTACAGATCAGCTCATAATAGATCTATGTTATGACAGTTGTATAATACTCTAATTCATAAATGATACCATTGGTTTTACATTAATCTATTAGTGGAAATTTAGGCTGTAATTTGCCTCTAATAACTAGAAGTCAAATTCCCTCTGGAGAAAGAAAACATCACCCAGAACCTCAGCATTTTTTTTTATAGATCATACAAATAAAAAGATAACAAGCATGGAAGGAGACAAGACTAAAAGCCTGAAAACAAAGGCAAAAATACAGACAATAGATTACTCTTCCTGCTTATGAAGGGGTAATTCCCACAGGGTAGTCTCTCTTGTCTTAAATCACTTGAAAGTTGGAAAACAAAAGGAAAAACTTTTCAGAGACTAGATAAAAGCAATACAAGCCAGAGTTGAAAAACAATGAAAACAAACAATAAGCCTTTTGATTGCCCCATTTTCTGACTGATAGCAATCTCTTGTCTGTGGTGAAGACAGAAAAACTCAGAGCTCAGTGGCCTCTTTGAATAGATAAAACAGGTACTGAATTTCAAGAAGTGAAAGGGGCTAGAACTGCAGTTCAGTGTGCCAGAGAGGAAAAAGCTAAGGAGAGAAAGAGCTGCTGAAATCTGTAAGAGAGGCCACTTGAGTCTTTTGTTGAATGTCTTTACTTTTGGAGGTGAAAACTCCATGATGCTCACTAATAAAAACAACAGGGAAAGAAGATACTGGACACTACAAACTAAAGAGCTTCCAAAGCTCATGCAAACTTGAGGATCTCCTGAATGACTTGCAGTCACAATAAAATAAAAAAAAAATAAAAAATAAAAAANTGTCTTATTAGGTGAATTTTTATGTGAATCAAATGTATTTCATTATCTATTTACCAAGGCAATACTATATTAAATATACCTTTTAAAATTGTTTTGATTCCCTTACAAACGTACAACAACTTCATGATCTGTATTTTGATACTTCAAAATAATTTTTTTCTTATGAATTGGGAAATAGAAATAGAGAGTGGAAATTGGAAGATTATTAAATTACTGGAAATTAAGGATATTGAGAATGGATTTGTGGAATCATAAGCTGATGTAACCTTTGTAGAGGGCTTTAACTCTATAAACATTATAAACACTTACTATGCTCCAGGAATTTTTTTTAGATGCTGGGATACATTAGACAGAAAAGAGACCATTCCCTAATCTCAGAGAATTTGAATCTAGTGTGAAAGACGCATACATAAAATTACCACTTTGATGAGAGATATGTAAGAAAATTTAAGGAGCTAAATTTTATTAGAAGTATCTCAGTTAGTTAGAAAACGCTTCCTTCAGGAAATCCATTGAAAAGAATCTGAAAGATTAGTAGGAATAAACTAGCAGAAGAAAGTGTAGTCAGTAGAAAATGAGCCAGATAGCATGAATAACATAGTCAGAGGATATAAAATAGAAGAAAACATTTTGTTTAGGAAATGAAAATACGACAAATATGTCTTGAGACTGAAAAGAGAGGACAGAGTGGACATAAGGCAACAGAATTGGATAGGAGCCAGATCATGACAATATAAATGATAATCCTTAAATATGTTTCACTCCTTGGAATTTATCATGGAAGAATCAGACAAATATATAAAATATAGTGATGTTCATTGTGATTAATTTTGTATCAGTGAAAACTTGGAAAAAAAAATTTTCAACAATAGGGAATTCTTCAATTACACTTTCATACATCCATAGGGTAAAATATGATAAAGTCATTAAAATGATATCCATATGTCTTTCCTGACATAGAAAGATTTTCAAAATATGTTGGATAACTAAAATCAGGATGCAAATGATGTAATATCCCATTTTGTGGCTGTATAGAAGTATAGTAATAATTTATTACTATATTAATATTTATTGCAAATAAATATATAACATAATTTAGTAACAAAACAATCAAAGAGAAAGTTATTTTGTTATCCAGGAGAAGGAAAAGGGTTGGAATAGTAGTGAAGAAAGGCCCAGAGGACGGATGTTATAATCTGTTGAATTGTCGTTATTGATGATGGCAAAGAAGTGAAAGCCCTCTATTCGTAGGCTTTTGTAACTGAGCTCTTGTTAAATAAATCAATATTTTAAAACACTGTGGGGACAGTCTTGCCAGGGAAAAGACATTTCTGCTATCCCTATGCTTTCCAATAAAAAATACCCTGCATTAGAATGAATGTAAAACTCAAATTATGATGTGACTAGCCAGGGAAATATTTTACAAATAGCAAATCTTTAATTCAGGCTATCAGCAAAAGCATAATGATTAGTAATGTTGAGCATTTAAAAAATGTAAGTGTTGGTCATTCGAATGTCTTTTTTTGAGAAATGTCTGTTCAGATTATTTGCCCATTCCTTAATTGGATCATTTGTACTTTTGCTGTTGAGATGTTTGAATTCCTTATATATTGTAGGTATGGTATTAATCTCCTGTCAGATGAGTAGTCTCCAGATATTTTCTCCCATTGTGTAGGTGGGCGCTTTATTCTATTGATTACTTCTTTTGCTCTGCAGAAGCTTTTAGTTTGATATAATTTCATTTGTTTATTTTGCTTTTGTGGCCTGTGCTTTTCAGGTTTTATTTATAAAATTCTTTTCTCAGACCAGTGTCCTGAAGCATTTCCCTTATGTTTTCTTCTATAAGTTTTAATGTTTCAGATATTACATTTAGGTCTTTGATCAATTTTGAGTTGATTTTATGTAGAGTGAAATCAACTCTATATAAAAGGAGGGTCTGGTTTCATTCTTTTGCATATGGTTATCTGGTTTTCCCAGCACCATTTATTTATTTATTTATTTATTTTATTTTTTTATTATACTTTAAGTTCTAGGGTACACGTACACAATGTGCAGGTTTGTTACATATATATACATGTGCCATGTTGGTGTGCTGCATCCATTAACTTGTCATTTACATAAGGTATATCTCCTAATGCTATCCCTCCCCCCTCCCTCCCCACAATAGGACCCCGTGTGTGATGTTCCCTTCCTGTGTCCAAGTGATCTCATTGTTCAATTCCCACCTATGAGTGAGAACATGCAGTATTTGGTTTTCGATTCTTGCGATAGTTTGCTGAGAATGATGGTTTTATAGACAATGAGAGCTGAGGTTATTCCATGCCAGTTGGCCTACACTATAGACCTTCTATAGTGTAGAAACTTGAATTTATTCCGGAGTTTCTCAAACTTGGGACTGTTGGCACAAATACCAGAGCATAGAGAGTGGAGAGAAACAAATAATTCTTTGTGGAGGAGGCTATCATGTTCACTGCGGGGTGCTATCACCATTTCTGGCCTCTACCCACTAGATGCCAGTGGCAGTTGCTCCCCCACCCTAGCCTAGCTGCAACTACTAAAAATATCTACAGATATTCCTAAATCACCTGGGAGTCAAAATCCCACGCCTCATCATGCTAACCACTGATTTACCCGTGTTAATGAAGGCCAAAAGTGATAATTTTGAGAGAGAATATGCAATATAATTTTCCTTTCATTTAAAATTTCACTAAAAGGTAATTAACTGTCTAAAATAAAAAATATTAGTAATGTATTTAGGATATTTAACACATATAGATGTAAAATGTTTGACAATTGTACAAAGGATAGTAGACATATATTGTTTTACATTTTATATGAAGAGGCGTGATATTGTTTGAAGGTAAACTGTGATGTAAAAACAAACATTTTGTAAAACTTAGAGCAAACATTGACATATTACAAAAAATCTAAATAACATTACATATATATAATATGTAAATAACATACCACAACTGAAAAAATAGACAATAGGAGCAAGCCCACAAGTGATTTCTATATAGTATTTATCAAACATGGATTTTAAAACAACTCATATATATATTTAATAAAATAATTTACATGACAGTGCTTTCACAAAAAACAGGAGTATTCTATTTTTATTTTATTTTATTTTTTGAGACAGGGTCTCACTCTGCCACCCAGGCTGGAGTGCCGTGGTGTGATGACAGCTCACTGCAGCCTTGACCTCCTAGGCTCAATTGATTCTCCCACCTCAGCCTCCTGAGTAGCTGGGACCACAGGCATGCACCACCACACCCGGCTAATTTTTGTATTTTGGGTAGAGATGGGGTTTTGCCATGTTGCCCAGGCTGGTCTCAAACTCCTGAGCTCAAACAATCCACCTGCCTCAGCTTCCCAAAGTGCTGGGATTATAGGCATGAGCCACCGGGCCTGGCCTCGAACTGGAATTTTTTAAAACTGACATGTGATAGTGGAAATTTTAAAAATGCATATTGGAGAAAAAAGTAGAGTGAAACGTAAGCCAATATAAAATAATCAGACTGAAACAGGTAGAAAAAATATATAGAAAATATAGAATGAGCTTAAACAATATAGACATTATGCCACTAATGGAAGTAATGTTATGAATACCAAGATGAATTTGAAAATTTAGATACATTGGAAAAATCCCTACAAAATGAAAACTTAACAAATGCTATAAAATAACAAAAAACATCAAAAAAAACTGAACTCTATGAAAAACACTGCAATCTCCCACATGGAAAACTTCAGGCCTAGACAGCTCCACTCCTGAATTCCTGAAAATGTTTGAAATAGTATATCTTTTAAAACTACTTAGAGATGAATATAATAAAAATGTGTGGCCAGGCGCAGTGGCTCATGCCTGTAATTGCAGCACTTTGGGAGGCTGAGATGGGCAGATCATTTGAGGTCAGGAGTTTGAAAACAGCCTGGCCAACATGGTGAAATCCTGTCTCTACCAAAAATACGAAAACAATTAGCCCGGCATGGTGGTGGATGCCTGTAATCCCAGCTACTTGGGAGGCTGAGGGAGAAGAATTGCTTGAACCCAGGAGGTGGAGGTTGCAGTGAGCTGAGATTGTGCCACTGCACTCCAGCCTAGGTGACAAAGTGAGACTCCCTCTCAAAAAAAAAAAAAAGAAAAAAGAAAGTGCCACACCCTTAATGTAAACATGATGTAAAAATTATGAAGCAGAAAGGAAAAGACATTTAATTATCAGAAGTCCATAAATGGCCTCCAATCCATATAGGAAGATAATGTATGATAACAATGATATTACAAAATATAGGAAAACAGGATAAAATTGTTTAAAAATAGCATTGAAACAGTAGTTTAGCAGTAAGATAAAATAAAGCTAGATATGTAAGTTATTCATTATATGAAAGTTCGTTTCATAAACATGGGTCATGTGCTTGACAATGTTCAAGGAAGTAGGATATTCATAATCAGGACATGCAACCTAAACATCATACAGGGTGAAATTAATAAATCTGATGACATAATGAGTTACCATATAACTATAAATCATGAAGCAGATTAAAAAGAAAACAACTTTACACTGAAGTAATCTAGGTATAGTATTGTCAGGTAGGATATGGATATGTCTCTGTATTTGCTTTTAAGTAGGAGATTTTATGATTTATGTATTTTTAGGAAAATCTTTATAAGTAGTAAAATATTTTGAAATTTTGCTCAAAATTTAGCTGCCCTGTAAATGAGTTTTTGTATTTTTTTCTTTGTTTGTTTGTTTTTGAGACGGAGTCTCACTCTGCCACCCAGGCTGGAGTGCAGTGGCATGATCTCGGCTCACTGCAACCTCAGCCTCCCAGGTTCAAGCGATTCTTCTGCCTCAGTCTCTCTAGTAGCTGGGATTACAGGTGCACGCCAACACACCCAGCTAATTTTTGTATTTTTAGTAGAGATGGGGTTTCCCCGTGTTGGCCAGGCTGGTCTCCAAGTGCTGACCCCAAGCGATCCACCCGCCTTGGCCTCCCAAAATGCTGGGATTACAAGCACAAGCCACCATGCCTGGCCCCCTATAAATGAGTTTTAAAACTTTTCCAAGTATATATCCTAATCTTTCCATTAGTAATCTGATCACAAGGACCCCTGTGCTTATTTGAAGTCATTTTGAGTTCAGGTACATACACATAGGTGTGTGAATGGCTTTGTGGTCATAATGATATGCAGCCTCCACTCAATGAAAGCTCAACTCTTCACAGCGCTAATGAGGGAAAGTGAGACAAGATGTGTGAGATGCCTTTCAATGCACTCAGTAGAAAAATATATAACAAAACATTTTAGGAAAGCTCACCTGCCCTTCCTATTGAATCACAGAATGAACAAACATAAATCAAGGCTGACAAGGTTGAGTCTCTCTCCTCAGAGCTTTGAAAATAATAATATGTCATCCTGTAACAATATAACATCCATCCTCCCCCATATTCTCTCTCATCTTGTTGGCAAAAGGTCCCTTTATTCAAACACAAATCTTCATTATAACAGTTGAAAGTAATTCTCATGCCAGGAAAAGATTATCAGATTCATATTAAAGGGAAGATTGTTTTATACAGGGACTTGCCAGAAAAAGATTTAGAAATGAATTATGTTGAAGCTCCCTGTGATCCTTTAATGAAAATTCTAGCATGTAGCCAGATGTTTTATTGGGGAAGAGAATCAAGAGAAACATAGATTGTCCTGCCATTCAACTGAATACTAAAGCTGAAATTAGAGTGATTCACAAATGCACATAATTGCCTGGAATATTTATCTTAAAAAAAAAAAAAAAAAGAGGAGAAACCTCCCACTCTTTTGCATTTTCTTTTTTTCTACTATACCATAGAAACCAGACTTTTTCTTGTGAGAATTTGGGATACCTTGTTCTTATGGCAGAAACAACTAATGCTAGCAGTACTACTGATATCTGTTTTCCTCTTGTTCCCTACTAACATTTTTTTTGTTTGTTTTATTTGAGACGGAGTCTCACTCTGTTGCCCAGGCTGCAGCGGCACAATCTCAGCTCACTGCAAGCTCTGCCTCCTGGGTTCACACCATTTTCCTGCCTCAGCCTCCCAAGTAGCTGGGACTACAGGCACCCGCCACCACGCCTGGCTAATATTTTGTATTTTTAGTAGAGATGGGGTTTTACCATGTTAGCCAGGATGATCTCAATCTCCTGACCTCGGGATCCACCCACCTCTTATTTACAATGGCAATGTGTCAGCTCACAATGAAAAAATCAACATGCATATAAACAAAAAGCTAGTTGCCCTTGAAACAAGAAGTGCTCAGGTGACCAGATCATGACCTATGAGATGTACATGGAAGTCACTGAGAGGTACTGCTACTGAAACTCTTTACAGGGTACTAACTCAGTTGGCATGAATTCCCTTTTCACTCTCTCTCCCTCTCTCTTTGCCTGCCTTCCTTCTTTCTTTCCCTTCCTTCTTTGCTTCTTTTCTTCCTTCTCACCCTTCATCCCTCCCTTTCTGCCTCCCTCCATCCTTCCTTCCTTCCTTCCCTCCTTCCTTCCTTCCTTCCCTCCCTCCCTCCCTTCCCTCCTTCCTCCTTCTCGCCCTCCTCCCTCCCTCTCCATTTGTCTAGGAAGGGTGAATAGGATTTTAAAAGTGGATCAGCGATCTCACGATGATGTAGCAACAAGTAAAACCTAAGGATAGCAGACTAAGTGAAGGTAGATGGTTCTGGCAATGCTGAATTTCTTCTATAGACAAAAAATTACTTACCTCTAGACTGCTTGTATGTACATTTAGAAAAAGGTTTAAATAATAATTTTCAAAAGAGAATAAATGTATCACTTTTAGTCAAATACAGTTAACTCTGCCATATGATTTATATACTTATCCCATTTTATCCTCATACGATTACTCTTACTCAGCCAAAGGAAACTAACTTTGGGAAACAAAAATTACTTGCTTTATAGCCTCGAAGTGTTTTAATGAAGTCTCACTGATCCAAAATCTGAAAAAACATAACTGATTTAACTTTTTTTTTTTTTTTTTTTTTTTATTTTTGTTTAAATTTTGGAAAAAAAAAAAAACTATTTTAATTTTTTTTTTTTTTTACATTTGCTTAAACTCTGGAAGAATAAATCAATTATTTCACTATTTGTGACTTTTTTGGAAGAATTGCCTTAGACCTGGTGCAGTAAAAGCTTCACTGCCAGTTTCAATGACAAAGGTCCAATGTGCCCCCAAAGGAAGATGTGGTCTTGGATGTCTCAGGCAGTGTGGTACAGCAATGAGAACATACCAAGGCGAGCACATGTAATTGAGAGAAGCACTCCACACCTGAGCCAATGAAAGAAGAAGCATAAGAGTATGTTTACTTATGTAAGAAAGTAACAAACTATCTTCCAAACTGACTGCAACATTTTGCACTTCCACCAGCAATGAATGAGAGTTCCTGTTGCTCCACATCCTTGTCAGCATTTGGAGTCATCAGTGTGTTTGGTTTTAGCCATGCTAATAGGTGTGCAGTTTTAATTTGGAATTTTCTAGTGACATGATGTTGAACATTTTTCATATGCTTCTTTTCCATTTGTACATCTTCTTTGGTGAGGTGTCTATTCAGGTCTTTTGCACATTTTTTTAAATTTTTAAATTTTAGATTCCAGGGTACATGTGCAGGTTTGTTACATAGATATATTGCATGATGCTGAGCTTTTGTTGATCCTATCACCCAAATAGTGAACATAGTACCCAACAGGTCATTTTTCAAGCCTTTCCGCACTCCCCCTTCCCTGCTCTTACAGTCTCCGGTGTCTATCGTTCCCATCTTTACATTCACGTGTATCCAATGTTTAGCTCCCACTTGTACATGAGAACATGCAGTATTTGTTTTCTGTTTCTGTGTTAATTAACTTAGGATAATGGCCTCCAGCTGCCTCCATGTTGCTGCAAAGGACATGATTTCATTCTTTCACATGGCTGCATGGTATTCCATAGTGTATATGTACCACATTTTCTTTATCCATTCTACACTGATGAGCACCTAGGTTGATTCCATGCCTTTCCTATAATGAATAGCTTTTGCAGATTCTTAAATTGAGTTCTTCTTTTCTTCTTGTTGAATTTTAATAGGTTTTGGGGTATTTTGAATAACAGTCCTTTATCACATATATCTTTTGTGAATATTTTCTTCTAGTCTTTTGGCTTCTCTTCTCATCTTTTACCAGTATCTTTCATAGAACAGAAGATTTTATTTTCAATAAAGTCTAGCTTTTCAATCCTTTTTTAAAAATGAATTATACTTGGGGTTGTATCTAAGAAGTCATCACCATACCCAAGTCAATTAGGTTTTGTCTTTTGTTATCTTCCAGAAGTTTATAGTTTGTTTCACATTTAGAACTATGATGCCATTTGAGTTATTTGTGAAGAGTGTAAGGTCTGTGTCTAGATTCTATTTTTATTTTTTGCATGTAGATGTCTAGTTGTTCTAGCACCATTTGCTAAAGTGACTATCTATTCTCCATTGTATTGCCCTTGGTTCCTTTCTCAAAGATTACTTGACTCTATTTATGTGAGTCTGTGTTGGGATCTGTATTCTGTTCTATTGATGTTTTTGTCTGTTCTGTTGCCAATAGCATGCTGTCTTGATTACTATGTTTTTATAGTAATTCCTAAAATTGAATAGTGTCAGTCTTCTAACTTTGTTCTTCTCTTTCAATATTGTGCTGGCTATTCTGGATCTTTTGCATCTCCATACAAACTTCGTAATCAGTATGTAAGTAATTACAAAATAATTTGCTGGGACTTTAATTAGGACTATGTTGACTCTCTAGAGCAAATTGGGAAGACTTGACGTCTTAGCAATATTGAGTCTTCCTATCAATGAACATGAAATATCTATTTAGTTCTTCAGTTTCTTTCACCACAGCTTCATAGTTTCACTCATAGAGATGTTGTACATATTTTGTTAGATTTATACCCTTTGAGTGTTTGTCTCTTATGAAATTCATGTTGAAACTTAATCTCCAATGTTAAAGTATTGAAAGGTGATGCCTTTAAGAGATGATTGAGTGATGAGGGCTCTGCCCTCATAAGTGGATTAGTGAGTTAATGGAATCATAGGCTGTCATGGGAGAGGGACTGGTGGCTGCATAAGAAGAGAGACTTCAGCTAGCACACTCATTCTCCTCACTGTGGAATGCCCACCTCAGTACTCTGCAGAGAGTCCCCACCAGCAAAAAGGCCCTCACCAGATGTGCTCCCTTGACAATGGATTTCCCTGTCTCCAGAACTGTGAAAATTAAATTTCATTTTATAAATTTCCCAGTTTCAGGTATTCTGTTTAAGCAACAAAAAATGGAATTAAACAGTGTTGAAGTATTTCATTTTGGGGTGTGCTTATACAAAAACACCACGTTTTAATTTCAAAATTCTTTTGCTCATTACTGGTATAGGGAAATGCAACTGACATTTGTATATTAACCTTGTATTCTATATTCTTTCTATAATGGCTTATTAATTATAGGAGTTTCTTGTGTGTTCTTTTGGATTTTCTGCATAGACAATCATGTCATCTGTAAACAAAGACAGTTTTATTTCCTCTTTGCATTTTTGTGGTGACTTTTAATTGTGATCAAAGTGGGAAAATAGGTGTTGAGGACTGTATCTAAGAGACAAATCCTCCTCTTAATCTGGGCAAATTATTTTTACTCTGGGGCATCAATTCTTCATCTGTGAAATTAAAAGGTGAGACCACATAGACTCTAATCCACTTTCAGCTTTAATATGCTGTACTCTATTTGTGATTCCACTGTCTTGATTTTCAGTTGTATTTCTTGAAAGTGAGTTGTCCTTTGACAGAGTCCTGGGAACTCCTCCTCTATTTCTGGAGTGAGCTCCTACAGCCTTTGTGTTCTCTGAACTGTCTTGACAAGCACTTCTCCTCAGAGGGGATTGGCACACTGACTCACCAGCTGCTATCCGAGTGATAACAGCTTGTTCTGAAACTTATGATTTCCAAGGCTTGTGGATTATGAAGCATCCGGTTCGAGAATACAAGCAATGGAAAGGGAGGCATTCATATGGAAATGTTCTAAACTATATTCGATTTCCTGAATTTTGAGTGCAGACGTGTACATGAAAAATTGACAAAAAAAAAAAAAAAAAAAAAAGAGGTGGCAGTTGGGGAATGGAGTGTGGTGACCAAGCTGTGGTTTACCCTGCTGTTTGAAGCTGAGCAATCCACTTAACTTATATTTGCCTGTATATAAAATGGAAACTTGCAGTAGCAGGTCATCTCATTATTTTCTAAGTAGTCAAAGGACATACTAGATACAAGATGGCTGTCCAGTGAGCAGGGATTTTCAATGTTGTATATAATGTGTCTTTCAAATGTGTTTAGTTCCAGCCTAGTCTTTGAGATATCCCAGATGTGAGTTTCAGAAGGGAAACAATGATGTCTGTGCTACTGTGTTCAGTTCCCTCTGTCCCTAGCCATGTCCTATATGTGTACCCCTGGTGGTCAAATTAGCCAAATGTGAAGAGGATGCTGGAGCTTTAAACATGTAAATTTGCAGTGCACATACACACATACACATACACACACACACACACAAACACATACATGTACTTGCTCTTTAATATCAAAAAATATTAGAATTACCAAACTATTCTTAGATATCTTTTTGAAAGTAGCAAACATGATTGGGTAGTTTTATTGATCTGGTAGTATGTATCAGGTTATTCGAGGCTCTGGAGATTTAGTAGTAATGAAATCCTCATCACTGCTGTTATGCAGCTTACATTCTAGTTGGGGGAGAAACACAATAAGTAAATAAATATAATGTAAATAATTAGTTGTATTATTGTTTTTTTTTTTTTTTTTTTTTTTTTTTTTTTTTTTTTTTTTTTTTTTTTTTTTTTTTTTGAGACCAAGAGTCTTGGGCTGTGTCCGCCCGGTTGGAGTGCAGTGGCGCGGATCTCAGCTCACTGCAAGCTCCGCCTCCCGGGTTTACGCCATTCTCCTGCCTCAGCCTCCCGAATTAGTTGTATTATTGTATATAGCACAAGCAAAGTAGGTTAAAAATCAGGGAAAATTGATTTTCTTTGTTTCTAAGAAATGCACTTCTTACATTTGGAGACGCTTTCACCCTTTGTGTTGACAGCCTCTTTGCAAAAGTAAAATTATTCCTTTTTTATTGTTATTTCCTCAAATATAGTAAGAAAAGAGAAAAACAAGAAAAAATTCAATTAGCAACATTAGCTTTCATAAATATGTGTAAAGAAGAATAAAAAAGAGAATGAGGGAGCAATGTTTTAGACACCATGATCATAGAAGTCTTTCTGGTGAAGGGACATTTGAGCAGAGACATCACTGAAGGGAGGAAGTGATCTATATGGATATAGATAGCTGAAGGGAAACCATAGGAAAATAGAACAGAAAGTGAAAAAACAGACATATTCAAGAAACTACAAAAATTTCTATGTGACTGGAACAAAGAAAGCGAGATTCTGTGGCAGATAATGATGTTAAAATGTAGTGAAGAGCCAGACCTTGGAGAGCGATGTTAACTGTGATAAGAGGGTCAGATGTTATTATGCTGAGTTAAATGAGACTCATCAGAAACCATACAGTATTATCCATTATTGTGCAATTAAATAATAGATATTCTAATTAGAAGTAAACAATGTGTGTTATTTTCAAACACTCTTCTGTTACCTAATCTGCATTCCTCCTCAGAGTCATCAAATGCCAAAGAAATCACCCCTCTGAGATATCCCATCCAAATCTTGTAAGTTAATATATATATATATAAAATATGTATATATTTATTTGTCTAAATATTTTTCCCCCATTTGAAAAGAGAATCTGTGGTCCTGCATTTTTTGCCATTATGTTATAATTGTATTCACAGGACAAGGTTTCTTCTAAGTGAAAGCCATTTGTATATTTTGCCTCTGATTTATCTCTAAAATAATTCATCCTGTCTTGATTTGATATAGAATTGAATCTTTCTGATCATTTTTCTCAGGTCCATCTTTAGAGGTATAAACCTCTATAAATTTTAACCCTCTAAAAATTTGATGACCAGTGCTAAGTACATTATATATCTTCATCTCTGTTAATTGCTATGATTCACATTAGTTCAAGGCAGTTAATTTTCCTACATTCGAAATAGTTTCACGTGTTCTCCTTAAGCAACCTATTTTTCTTAAGTTAAACTTTCTTCAAGTTGAGGGCCCAGGGGAAACTAGGAGAGTTGTCATTGGGCACCTCTGCTCTAACTCAGCTGTGTGCTACACGTGAGCCAGAGTCCAGCAGAATATGAGGCAATTCCTGAGAAAGCTCTACAATTTCCCAGAACAGGCAACTCTTTGTATTCTTTTTTTCCTCTATCTTTTTATTCTTTTCCTTTTCTATTTATTATTCCAATTGTTTCCTTCACCTTTTTCCCACTTTTATTTTCTTTTATTTACTTCTCATGGTGGAACAGCTAGTAATGTTCAATAATTCCCACAACCATTTGTTAGCCTTGTTATTGACTAAAACCAAGTTTTATGTACATAGGAAAAACTGAGTGAATTACAGAACACAGTTTCCCTGGTCCTGAGAAGGAATTATAATATCTGAAATTTCATTTTTGGACATTCGTCTTTTGGCCCAAATATTTGAGGTAACACAATGGTCCTATTGTCAGACTGAAAAGAATCGTAGATTTTTACCCAATATCAAACTTTACTAATTCCCAGAGTACAGGTAATCAAGAGATACAGGCAAAGCAAAGACATGTCTGTGAATCTCACAATAGCTCACTGGTCTTCCTATGCCACATTTGGATGCACCTTATTTTTGGCAAGATCCAAAAAATTCCTGGTCCAGATAAAACACATGATGCCCCTAGTGATGTGTGTGGAACACCACTTATACAAAGGTAGCTGTTTCAGACATGCAAGCTTTCCACTTTGGTCTCAGAAAACTATAGAATTGATGTTTTCTAGAGTGTCATTCCCCATACATTCATAGATTACAGGCTTATTTACCATAAAAAATCCTAGTAGACCAGGTATATCCTATAAAAGGATGCCATGGATAAAGGTATTTCTTAAGTAGATACTAGCAAGAAGTCAAATTAACATGTTGATAAAATTTGACCAAGTTATTCCTCTCCGTTTCTTGTTTTCTGTTTCCTCAGGAGTCTCCAGGATAGGAAGGGTGGATTTCAAACTAACTGATAACTTTTTTTTTCTTTCCAGAAAAATGTAAACACCTATTGCTGGCTTTGAAAATGGAAGAAGAATGCCCTGATTGAAGGAATGTAGTGGCCTCTAGCAGTTGGCAAGGTAAGGAAATATCTTCTCCCTTAGAGCCTCCAAAAAGAACTTATGCCCGCTGCATCTTGATAGCCCACTGAGACCCATTTCAGATTTCTGGACTATAGAAATTTAAGACAGTAAACTGCTGTTGTTTTACACCACTAAATTTGTGGTAATTTTTAGAGCAGCAATAGGAAACTAATTCAGGCATGTTCAACCGGCATTTCTTCAGAGGTCATGCATGAGGCTAAAACCAAGTCATATGAAGAAGAGTAGGAAAACTGAAGGAAAACATATTTGGGGTATGAAGAGAAACAATATTTCTAAAGCCTCCATGTAGGAGAGAGATATAATAAGGTTCTGCTGAATTATGTGGTACAGATAATAATAAAGTGTATAATATTCTGAAATGGTCAATGTAAATGTATAAGAAATTAAATGTAGTGATACTACTGTTGGTTTCACCGGTATAGTTACACCCAAGATGGATCTTCATGGTATTTACTACCCTTACTTCCTTTTTGTTATTTACAATCATAAGCAAAAATTCAAGATTGGCCAATAACTAGAATATCCCCTTTTGACTGCTTTGTTCTACTATCGTACCCATGGAGCTCTGGAAATAGTCTTACTAGCGCTTTATTAGAGATGTTAGTTGTTAGGATCAGTTCCCTCTAAGCAAGTCAGTTCTATATGTTGTATACTGCACATTAATTTTTTCATGTATTCAAGACCTATGTTAGCTGTTTTGGAGAACAGATGAGTTCACAGATGAGTGGAGGGGAGATTTGTGGCATGAAGACCTTGCAGTCCCACCATAGCTCACATATGTTCTGCTTCTGTCTTAATTTGTGCTGCATTCACTCCAACTTACCATATGTCTAACTCCCTGGGAGGAGTGGAAAAAAGAGGAAAAGAAGGTGGCTAAATGAGGCTTCTGTAAAATTCAAGCTCAGGGACATTAACTGGAGATTCATATTTAGATATATAGCTATTATTTGTATTGTTGCATATATCACAAGAAAAAGTGGATAGAAAATCAGGAGAAAGTAGGTTTCTTTGGTTTTGTTTTGTTTTGTTTTAAGAAATTGACTTCTTAAATTTGGAGACTTTCACCGTTTGCACTGACAGACTCCTTGTAAAAAATGAAAACAATGAAAAAATTCTTTTCATTGTTAGTTCCTCAAATGTAATAAGGAAGAAAAGGAAAACAAATAAAATTTCAATTAGTAACTTTGAATTCCCGAAATTTTGTGTATTTTTCCCTTTTGGTATATGGATACTGAAATTAAAATTGGACCTGTTGAGCACCTTGATGTTAAGCAAATGTCAAGCCTGCTCATTCAGCAAAATGAAAACCCTGTCACTTTTGATTCCCAGTTCCTGTGGTTAGGCTAGTCTCCCAATCACTGTTTCCTGTACATATTCAGGTATACTGGAGAGACTTTTTGGCCAGTTAGCATCCCGATGGTTTTGAACATTCATGACAGTGCAAATCCCTAATCATGAGGAGGACTTAATCTAACAGTATTTGAGCAACTTACTAGAGAGGCGCTGAGATTTCAGTGTAGCACATGTGTTTTTAATACTTGCTATTCTACATTGCTGACCTTTATTTGAAATAATAATTTCACATTGATATATTTAACCTGTAAGCATTTTACATGCAGGATTCTTATTGTGCATTGAATTTGTGTGTCATGCCATGACATGGAAAGAGCAAAGAAGGGCTGAGTAGGGGAAGTCAGTCTCAGAAGTCTCTCAGATGCCACGCACCACACAGGGAGTTAGTGATGATAAGAATTAGACTGCTATGGCAGGCTACTCGGGTGAGATACTGAGTCAGGGGGGTAGATGAGGTCAGGGGTTTGATGAGGGATAAACAGGCAAGAAATTGGTTCATTTAAGGGAACACTTTGAAACAAAAGAATAAATGAAAAGAAAAAAAGTCAGCAGATTTCAATTGTCTAGTCAGTGTGCTGATGGAAAGCCCAAAAGTCAGGTCACCAAGGGACCCCGAATCCTTGGGCAGGAGCTGTTCACTGCCCTTTGAGGCTTACTTGTATGAAGGACTTGAAAGTCTCTATTTGTGGTCCAAAGGAAAGACTTGATCTGATAAGGGTATATACTCCTGTATAACACAACGGCAAATTTCATGTCCTTGTAGGGGTTTCCTGCACCAAAGAATGAGCACAAAGAGAAGCTTTAACCATAAGCCAGTCAGGATCTTTCAATGTCTACATTGCCTTCAGGGTAAGTAAAATGAGCATTTATTCTTATATTATTTATTCATTCATTTAATCATTCAGCAGTTATTTATTGATTTTGCCTGTTACATGCCAGGCACTGTTCCAAGTGCTGAGGATATAGCAGTAAACAACATGCATACATTTCCTCTCCTGTTAGAGCTTTTATTCCAGGGGTTGGGTGGGGAGATACATAATAAAGAAAGAAATGAGCATGTAATATTTTAGATGGTGACAGGCATTACTGAAGTGAATGGAGCAAGAAAATGCTTAGAGAGAAGGCTTCTTATTTCATATAAAGCAAATAGAAAAAGTTTCGCTGATAAGGTGGCATTGGAATGGAGACCCAGAGTTCATGAGAGATGAGCTCAGATGACTTTTAAAGCATGCCAGCAGGGCAGGGAAAAATGGCTCATGCGTGTAATCCCAAAGCTTTAGGAGACCTAGCATGGTGGTTTGTGCCTGTAGTCCCAGCTACTCCAATAGCTGAGGTGGATCACTTGAGCTAAGGAGTTCAAGACTACAGTGAGCTAGATTGGAGCTAGATTGGGCCACTGCACTCTAGCCTGGGTGACAGAGCAAGGCCCTGTCTGTAAATAAATAAATGAAGCAATAAATAATGTTTAGAAAGACAACAAATGTCCTGATACTCCTTCCTTAAAGAAGTGGAGCATAATTTCTCTCTTTTGAGCACAGACTGGACTCAGTGGTTCGCAGAATGCAGCATGTCATTTGGGGAGCTCCTGAAGCCTCCTACCTACATCTGGCAGCAGACCTCTCAGCTTGAGGCACATCTATTGAGACTGCAACTCTGGCTGATATCTTCCCGGCAACCTCACAAGAGACCCTGAGGCTGATCCATGCTTCCTAGAGTCTGTGCTACTCCCAGATTCTTGACCTTCAGAAACTGAGATAATAAATATGAGTTGTATTAAGCTGCTAATTTGGGGTAATAGATCACTAATTCATGAGCCATGAGGACATCTGGAGTAAGAGCAATTCAGGAAGAAAAATTCCAAGTACAAACATCTCATGGAGGGAGCATGGGGGTGTTTGAGGAACTCAGGACATCTTTCAGAGTTGAAACAGAGTGACTTCTGTGGGAACCCAGCAGAGGGAGACGGTGTCTAAAAGATACCAATGGAACAGAACAGTTAGAATTTTAGAAACCATTGTGAGTTGAGTTAAGAAAGGCAGTAAGCTGGAAAGACAGGAGGTAGCAGTCAAAGAATAAATGATTGAAACTAAAATTGTGGAGGGGTCTAGTTATTAGTCAGTGGTGCTTCTGAGAGAGGGTTGGAGACAAGATCATTGGTGAGAGGTAAAAAGATAGAAAATAGAAATCGAGTCTTAAGCTCTTTTTCTGAAGATTTCCATTTGTTTTCTGTCTATACATCTGCTTACATACATACTATGTTAGCTACAGTGAGAACCAAGCAAAATATTGAAATGGGTTATCTCAATTCCAACACTACCGCTTTTAACAAAACAACACAGTGTGCCTTATTTGATTACAAAACAGAACCTGGATTTCAAAAATGATTGAATCTAGTAAATTTCCTAACTCTTAAAGAAGGAAACTGCACAATAAGAGCTCCTCAATTAATACCTCCAGTTTGCCATCACTCTCATCTATTTTATTCAGTATAAACTGATTTTATTATTATTTCTCTGTTCCAAAGAAATCTATCAAATTTAAGCTCTCAGAATTTGGTAATCTATCAGTCAAGCGTGTTTATACATATTTCTCATATTAAGTGTGGCTGATTTTGTTAGCTGTAAGTTGTAATTAATTTCTTCAAGTAACATTTGAGCAAAACAGTGAGTTCCTCAGTCTACATCTACAGGAGGAGCACTCCTCCATTTACTCCTTTTTCTTCATTGAATTGAGTGCAAAGAGATTTTTCAGAGTTATAAATACAAGACATTCAACTTTGAATCAAGACAATAATGAGAAACAATGATCACAAGCTGAAAAAAGCTAACCTCAGAAAGAATGTGTATATATAAGGCCATAATAAACATGTTGTGTTCTGTCACCTTGGTCTTTTCAATAAGGCCTGTTTTCTGTCTTCTAAGGTCACTCCTATCTATTGATAAATTAACTATGACCTTGCAGCCAAAGATTAAATAGCAAATATGGATTTGGGTATTCCATCACATCAATATTATTTTATAGAGCTCTGGTGTATCAGTCTGTTATCACACTGCTAATAAAGACATGCCTGAGACTGGGTAATTGATAAAGGAAAGAGGTTTAATGGACTCAGAGTTCCACATGGCTGGGAGGTCTCACAGTCTTGGTGGAAGGGAAAGGAGAAGCAAAGGCACGTCTTACATGACCACAGGCAAGAGATAATGAGAGCCAAGCCAAAAAGGAAACCCCTTATGAAACCATCAGATCTCTTGAAACTTATTCACTACCATGAGAACAGTATGAGGGAAACCGCCCCCATGATTCAATTATCTCCCACCGGGTCTCTCCTACAATAAGTGGGAATTATGGAAGCTACAATTCAAGATGAGATTTGTGTGGCAACACCATCAAACCATATCATATGGTGAACGCAATAATCTCAGATGGTAGGAAAATTTTATTTTTAAGAATATATATTTATCTTATTTTAGATTTTCTTTTTTTTTTTTTTTGCTGAGGCAGGGTCTCATCATGTTGCCCAGGCTGGTCTCGAACTCCTGGGCTCAAGCAATCCCTAAGTGCTGGGATTATAGGCATGACCCAGCAAACTTGGCAGACAAACCTTTAAAATTTTTTAATTTTGTAAGGCTGCTATAGCTTGTCAGACATTTGGCAGTTATTTTGTAATCATTTTATTGTCAATCTTTCTTAATTTATATATATTTTTTCTTTTTTTTTCTTTTCTTTTTTTTTTTTTTTGAGACGGAGTCTCACTCTGTCGCTGGGGCTGGAGTGCAGTGGCCTGATCTCAGCTCACTGCAAGCTCCGCCTCCCGGGTTCCCGCCATTCTCCTGCCTCAGCCTCCCGAGTAGCTGGGACTACAGGCGCCCGCCACCTCGCCCAGCTAGTTTTTTGTATTTTTTAGTAGAGACGGGGTTTCACAGTGTTAGGCAGGATGGTCTCGATCTCCTGACCTTGTGATCCGCCTGTCTCGGCCTCCCAAAGTGCTGGGATTACAGGCTTGAGCCACCGTGCCTGGCCTATTTTTTCATGAACAATTATTGCCTCCTATTCCTACTCCAGTGCTCAGTAAAGCATATAATGTAGAACATTTAAATATTTGAGTTTTAGAGATGCTATGACTCAAAATCATGCACTTAAAGTTTTTTTTATAAAAGTAGGACCAATTAAGAATTTCAATACTTTTTTTTGTAAATAGCTGTTTTTAGCAGATGTCTTAGAACAATAGTGAACTGAAATCATGTAGGATTTTAATTACCTGGGAATATAAAATTAGGTAGAAAACAGACTTTACCCAAATTAATGTGTGTGTGAGCATATACTGTATGTTTCAGAGCAAAAAAATGTTTGGGAAAAATAACTGTACTTTCTTAAGAAGACAATTTGCCACATAAGGAATATGGATGATATAACTAGAAGAAGTTCAAAGTTCACATTCTATTCAAGAGCATTAGATCCAAATAAGCCCATGTTTCTGTGTGGCAAATTAAGCAAATGGCAAAGAGTAATTTTCTCTGAAATAAGGGACTATTAACAACCAGAATATGCCATCTGCATTAAGGCTCCAGAAACACTATTTAAAGTAATTTACAGGTTGGCCAATGATTACAATTTTTTCTTTCTCATTTGTACTCAAGGGGATTATTTTCAATTAAAATAATACACAGAGTCCAATTTAGCTTGACACACAGTAGATGCAAATAAAAGTTTGCTCATTTGCTTGTATTTGCTTGTTTGGGTTGGGATTTTTGCCGTTTCTTTTTTGCTTTTGCATAAAATCTCAACTACAGAAAATTTACTGTGTTAACGTGTGAAGGAGACAAATTTACTGTGTTAACAGTGTGAAGCAGAAAAAACAGAAGGAGAAAAGTGAGAGTTTTGTCTGAGTTTTTATACCCTTGAGGGTATACAATTTATGTCAATTTATGGGGCAAATATTGTGGCTTTTGCTTAAAACTAAAATGAAGCTAAATATTCCCTATGTTGCTGTGAAATGATTTATTTATTCATCCAGTATTTAGTGAGCACCTACTATATATTAGCCAATCTTCTGGGCCTTGGGGATAAATTTATGGATAAAATAGACAAAAATCTCTGCCCTACTGTAGGTTACCTTCTAGTTGAAGAAGACAAATGATAAACATTGTTAATGTACTAAATGTTAGAAGGTCACATGTGCTCCAGATAACACAAAAAAAGAAAGGAGAAAGATCATGGGCAGGGAGAAATGCAATTTGATAGGGTTCTTAGCCTCTTGAAGATATAATTGCATTGTCCCCTGGCTCCTGTCTAACTGTTGTCAAATTGGATCAAAATTTGTTTACAACTGCTTTCGGGTGGATAAATTATACTCCACAATAACATGCGAGGCTATAAAAAGCCGCAGTAATATTAAAAAATTTTTTTTCATGTAGTCAGAAATTCACTATTCTCAATTTCCATGGTTGAAACTTTCTTGACTCTCAAAGACTCTGGAAAACACAGGATCTTATTTTGGACTTGCCTGGCTTTTGTTCTACAACAGTCACCGTGAATATATGCAGTCTCTAACCCAGTAGTTGCTTACAGATATTTGGCATAATAACTACTGTGTCAGTCTTTCTTCCTGTGTGATCTATGAACCATTCCACTGTGAAGAGCCTTTTAGTGCTATGAGGATGAGCAGTAATGACCTTTCTACTTTTGGGATCTGCCTCAAACCCTGAGCATTTCTTCATGGCTGGCTTTTTTGTTTCCTCTAATTTCTCCAACTTCTCCTTAATCCTTATACCTCTCAGTGGTTCCTATCCAATGTACACTCAAAGAAACTCTCAAGATTTACTTACGCTTTCTAGAAGTAATGGCGTGGAAGGCGATGCTGACACTTGTCAGCTATATTCCTTCTTCCCTCCCTCAACTCATGCTTTTTTAGTCTTACATAACACAACCCAAGTATTTTCTGATAAATTGGCTTTATATGGATTAATCTAAATTGAAGACCTTAGCAGACCTGCAGTCATGCATTGTGATTATTACTATGCCTGGCTAATTTTTCTAATTTTTGAAGAGACAGGGTCTTGCTGTGTTGTCCAGGCTGGTTTCAAGCTCCTGAATCCAAGTGGTTCTCCTCCCATGGCCTCCCAAAGTGCTGAGATTAAAGATGTGAGCCATCACACCTGCCCTAAACTCTTGATAGGACACCACAGTAATGCCTCCCTTGCTCTACAGAACTTCCCCACATACCCTAGCACTCCTTCCCCTATTACCTTTACTTTTCCACATGAGATGCCTCTTTGTGTGGAAAGTTGTATTTTGAATCCTCAAAGAGGAGAGGGATTAACTATATTCCCTGACACCATTGTTACCCAAACTGTGATCTCTGGACATCAGTGTTCTTTTAAAAAATAGGTTATTTGATAAGGTGTGGTTAAAAATATTTGGTTAAAATTTTTTTCATCAGGTGCTCTTATTATAAGGCTTCTCAGAGTGTTCCCTATGTTAATATTCATGTATTTCCCCAAGAGGGTAAAAGTACGTGCA
Source organism: Rhinopithecus bieti (assembly GCF_001698545.2). NCBI lineage: Eukaryota > Metazoa > Chordata > Mammalia > Primates > Cercopithecidae > Rhinopithecus > Rhinopithecus bieti. The sequence goes on from NW_016803991.1 coordinate 1,162,794, forward strand.
GAATTTTCCCAACATTTTGTCAATAGGACACGTTATTTATTTTTTATTTTTTTGGCAGAATACCAATTAATATTGTGAAAGGCACTAACGTCCAAAGAATACAGTTTGGGAGATGCCATCCTGTACCCATCAGTAAAGCTTCCCCTGTTCCTTACCCTCAAGTCCTCACTATAGCTTAATGCTGGGTAGCAGTATTTTACACATGTTATGATGTAATATCAATCAAATGATATCATATCCCCTTAAGGACTAAATGAGGAAATTTAAGTTTAGAGACCTAAACTAATGACAAAATCTAGCAGCATCTAGTATGACAGATTACATTTTCTGAGAAAAATGCCTCCCTAAAAAAAATGAAACTTACAGATAAATGAAATTTACAACATATTGTTGAGTTGGCACAAAATAAGAAATCCATAGAATCCTTATGGGTTCTATGAATACCTCTATACGAGGTAAGCCAGTAACAATGTGGGCTTTTGATACGAATGCTTCTATCAAAACCCTAGAGATTGTAAGGCTTCCTTTGATGACTTCCTTGGTCTCAATGAGGGTTAGGAAGTCAATAGGAAATCCATGAATAAAACTAGAAAAGCCAAGAGCTCTACTGTCAAATTAAGCATAAAAGAAAAATAAACCTCCCATGCAGAAGGCTACAGCAAGGTCAACTGGCTATTTGGACTCTGATGCTGGATATATGTAGGGAGAAATAAAAAGCCCTGAGAATTCATATTTATATGCTGGGTCTTATGCAGGGTTATAGTTAAATTTATGTTACCATTGTGGTTTGAAAAACTTAAAATGAAGAATTTAGTTTAAAGTGGTCTCAGGTTGGCAGTAACTATATGTTTGGTAGAAGCAAATGCAAATCCTCTCTGAAGGAATTCAAGTTTAATTCAGGCTTCAAAGAATTCCACAGATAAAGTTCCCAGTAAAAGGGCACTTTGTAGTCAAAAATCATAAAACAGCTCAGGGCAAAAGACAGCATGATGGGAACCAGCAGAAATAAAGGAGAGTAGAGACAGAATGACAAATAGTTCAGATGTTAGCTTTAGACACAAAATTCAAAATAACTATATTTAATATCTTTAAAAGGAGCTTGAAATTTGAGAACAAGCAGATGTGAAAAAATAAAACTGCTATAATTGGAAAATGTAATTGTATTTTAAACCTAAGTGGATAGTTTAAACAGCCAGTTTGATGCAGCTGAAGACAAAATGTCCTGTAAAAAACATATGAGGTAGTTATTCAGAACACAATCAATAGATTGCAAATATAGAAGGAGGGTGAGAGACTAAGAGAAAGCATCAGAACATCTAAAATACACTTCATCATAGTTTACAGGAGGAAGATAGAATGGAGAAGAAGAAATATTCAAAGACAAAAGGACATTTTCCAGATATGTTGAAAGACACCAGCACTTAGATTTAGGAAGTCCTGTATATTCCAAACAAGATGAATAAAAAGAAATTCTTACCTTAACACATCAGAGTGAAACTGTAGAACACCAAAGAAAAATAGCCTTAAAAATCAGCCAGAGAAAAAAAGCCAGTCATCTACAAATAACTGGCAATTCATTCTTAGCCTCAATTTTTATTAACAAGAAAGGATGCTGGAAAACAGTCGAAGAGTATCTTCAATGTGTTGATAGATGCAAGTTAATCTTGACTTTTTTACCAAGTAAAACATCTTTCAAGAGTAAGTATGAAATAATAGATTTAAAATATGAAAATATTGTTACCAAAACATTTTGTATAAACAATTTAAAGGGTATACCTTAAACAGATGAACCCAGAGGGAAGGTCATACTGAATAACTAAATGATGGGCAAAGGTAATGACAAATATTTAGACACAACTTAACAAATATGGATTGCATAATAACAGCAATGTGTATTTCGTGGGAGGAAAAGAGGCTATAAATATAAAAACAGCCTGTATGTCAAATATGAATATTAAAATAGGGAAAACATTAAATAATTGATATAGAATGACTAGAAATGAAGAGAAAACTGAATGAGAAGGAGAAAAGAAATCCAAAAGACAATAAAAGAGGGAAAGAAATATAGAAAACAGGAAAAACAGAAGCTGCTTAATAAGATTAGTTGAAATGTATCAGCAATTATGGTGTTGATGCCCATCTGTCAAAGACCACCAGGGACACACCAATAGTCAAAGAACGTTGGGTTTATTGGCTCATTGTCACAAGGAAGACAGTATACCAGGAAGCCATAGGAATCTCGGAAAGGAGATCTTAGAAGGGACTTATATTAATATAAGACTTAGTCATGTTGAGATGTGAGAGAAGACTTAAATACTGATTTGCTTAAATACTGATTTAAATACTATTTAAATAAGACTTAAATACTGATGGCACATGGTTAGGACACAGGAGAAATTCTATAAATTAGTATTTTAATGAATTTTATTTAAGAAGTAGGAGAAATAAAACAGAGCTAAATCCATAATTAGTACAGAAGCAACAGTTACTAGTTTAATCAGACAAGAGGACTTTTTGACCATTTTTTTGTTTGGACAATGTTTTTGTTCCTGCTGAGACACACTTAAGGAAAATTCTGGTTTGTGTCATGCTCACAGAGAGGCCTTGTCTGATGTTAATGCTCTGTGAAATGGTTCATGTTCAACAGAATAACACCACAACCCAGTTTTTAGTGCCTAGACAGCTCCTAGAAACATCCAGGCTTAGCTCTTATTGCCAGGTCACTTCATGGGTATGAGGGACTGCTTTTCTGTGTTTCAGCAGTAACTGTAAACGGACTGAACTTGAAAGATAAAGATGAAGATTATTTAACTAGCTGAAAGTAATACAATTCTGTGTTGTTTATACGAGAATTAAAACATACAGAAGAATTAAGTCATATGATGGAAAAGAAATACCAGAAAAATTCTGGCAAAAAAAATGTGTTGTGAAATTACATTAATGTTTGATAAAATAGACTTCAAGCCCAAAACTATTACTAGAGGAAAGCAAGTCATAATATAATAAAAGACTCAATTCATCATAAGGACATTACAGATCTAGATTTGTATGTATTTAATACCATAGGTTCAAAATACATAAAACAAAATTCATAAAAAAGTAGACAAATTCACAAGCATGGTGGGAAATTTTAAAATCTTGTTTCATTTTGGAAATTTTTAAATATTTCCAGAAGTGAACAGAATAGTATTATAAACCACTATGTGCCTGTCTCCAAGCTTTGTGTTGAAGTTTACAGACTGTATATTTTTCTGGAGAATTATCTGTCTATATCCTTTGTCAATTATCTCATTTGTTTTTATGGTCTCCACAATACCCAGTAAACCACCTATTCAAGGTGATTAGCATAAACCAATTAGGGTAGTCCCATCCTCCTTCCTACAGTAATTGGTCCAAGTAACACAGATTTAAACCAATGACTACCTGTCAGTTTCCTGTGCACAGGAATAGTTGATTCATGGGTGTCCCAGTCAGTACAAAGTTCAGAATATTTATGTGGTAAGATGTTAATAAGGATTCGTGTAACTCCAGGTAATCTTGGCAATCATTTGAACCCATGAAGAAAGCAAACTTCAGTGTTGGAAATTACAGGAAATGAGAATAATACTACTCAAAGTATAATAAAAGTATATTGGAAGTTCAATGTATGTGGAACTTCTTATTTTTTAAGCCAGTCTGGGTAAGGTTTCCCGGTTTTTTTTTTTTTTCCTGGCCTATGATGATAAAGTATGAAATTTTTTTTTTTTTTTTTTTTTTTGAGACGAGTCTCATCTTCCGCCAGGCTGGAGTCCACGTGGCGCTTCTCGCGCTCACTGCAAGCTCCGCCTCCAGGTTCCCGCCATTCTCCTGCTTCAGCCTCACGAGTAGCTGGCACTACAGGGCGCCTGCAGGCGCACCGGTAACTTTTTTTTTGTAATTTTTAGTAGAGACGGGTTCACGTAGTCTCATCTCCTGACCTTGTGATCCGCCCTGCGTCAGCCTCCCAAAGTGCTGGGATTTAGGCGTGAGCAACCGCGCCCGCCATGAATATTTTTAAAGTTAATTATTCGGAGGGTTTTAAAAAAATCTGTTTGTTTTATTTTTATAATTAGTCTGGATACTTTGATACTAAACCTGCCTGTGCATTTGCAAATATGTTTTCAAGTTTACCATTTGGCCTTTTATCCTAGTCTATAGAATAATTTTTTTTGTCACATGGAAGGTTAGAACCAGGATTTGTAAGAGCATAAATGTATGCAATCTCAGGCTGTCTTTAGGAAAAAAATACAGTAACTATAAAGGAATTTTAGGTAAAATGAACATTTTTTAATGAGGAAAAAAATAAAATATAAATAATTTAAATAAAAATATCACAATCTGATTGATTTTCCTATATCAAATATTTAATAACATTTTACAACAAGAAGATAGAAAGATATTTAGCCTTTTCTATAGCTTTATTAGTTAAATTTGTATTGTATTACTGAAGTTGAGATTCATAAAACAGAGAATTTTAATCAGCAAACAATCCACTTGTCTAGAGAAACTGTACTTGGACTCTATAAGCACAGGAATCCTGATAAATTTTATTTTATCGAGTTCCTAAGAAGGGAAAAAAAGCACGGCGAGTTTATAATTATATATGCTGCATTAATAAGTCATTTCCAACAGGAGAGAACTTCTATTTTGACTAGGCATTGATGAAAACCAAATCCTCTGTAATGTCTCTGATACGCGCAAGAATTTTCCACAAGCTAGCTCTGGCTCTGTAGTTTACATAATGCTTTGTTCCCATGCACACAAGTTATTGCAAATCTTCTAAATAAATGCCAATTAACTCTAGCCTAACTCCTAACAACATCCTCCTTTCAACACTACTTTAGCCAAACCCCAGAAAGTGTTCCTGACCAATCCAGTGCCTCCTGATATGGAAGCAAATGTGACAAAAGGAAAGTTTGAGTGGAAGGAGAGAGGGATGTAAATGAGGGGTTGGCAAACTTTTTCTGTAAAGGGCCAGAGAGTAAGTATTTTAAATTCGGGGAACCTAAGTCCTTTGTAAGAGCTATTCAACTCTGTCATTGTAGCACCAAAACATCACAGATAATATGAAAATGAATAAGTGTGTTGTGTTCTAATAAAACTTTATTTCGAAAAACAGTGGACTGGATTTGCCCAGTGCTGATTGTAACCATCTCACATAAATATCTGACTCCTGGGGAACATTTAAGGTCCCTAGTGGCCCCTGAAGGACGTTGTTAAATTTTAAACATCATCAGCATTAAAGTAAATCCTCCTCTGAATAAAAATATTTCCATTTTGTATTCTTTATGGTTCTTACTTTCTATGACTTGTTTTTAATATTTTCTTTCAGAAGGTTTAAAAGATTCGTTTTGTGTATGCGTTTGTGTCTTTATTCCCTGTGGAATTCATTGTTTTGAAGGGTGTGATGTGAGGATCTACTTTTTATAACATTTTACATTTTCCTAGAAACACTTATCGAATAATTTGTCTCCCACTAATTTGAAGTGTTCCTTCTATCATAATATTGAATATTGAACTCTGACTTTTTTCCTTTTATTAAGATCTCTTAATTCCTTCAATCAATTTAATATTGTCTCCATATGGAATAAAGGCTTAATACATTTTGTTAAGTTGATTTCAAGATATTTTGACGTTTTGTAGCTTCAGTAAATAGAATCTTTTTTTTTTTCCTTGCTACAATTTTGAATTTGTTCTTTCAGGAGTATGCAAAGGTAATGGCTTGTATGTACTGATTATGCATCGGGCCATGTCTTACTTCCAATATAGTTTTTTTTTCAATTGATTCTGTTGAAGTTTCAAGGCAGATGATTATGTTGTCTGCAATAAATTTTAAGTTATTCTGTCCTACATTTTAATTTTTGTTTCCATATCAAGGTTATGCTAGCTTGCAAAGTGAGTTGGGTAGCAATTTATCTTTATATACATCTTTTTAAATTTTCTAGAACAACTGTAAAAAATTGAATTATCTATTCCTTCTTTTTTTGATGTCATTATACAGAATTCATCTATAAATTATGAGTGGTGTGTTTTGAGTGGTAAATCTTTGAGTATCACATACATTCATCTTAAAGAAATGATCCAAGGAGAATAGAAAGATTGATTGTACCATTAAAAATAAATAAGGATAGAGTCTTGCTATGTTGCCCAGGCTGTTCTCAAAATCCTGGCCTTAAGTGATCCTCCTGCCTCAGCCTCCCAAAGTGCTGGGATTACAGGCATGAGTCACTGTGCCCAGCCTGTTGTCTCTTCTTAAATCACATTTCCATTTTTGCTACTGTTTACATGTGTTCTTATTTTTGTTTTCCTTCAGCATACTTCTCCAGAATTTATTACTCTTTTATAAAGTTGATTCTGTTTATATACTCATATTTTATGTCCATTTGCTTAATTTTAATTTTCTTTATAATTTTTTTCTTTTAGTTTGTTTTAATATATTTTAAATTAAAGGATTATCATTTATTTTCCCATTAGTTAAAACTGATTTAATATGGCACAGTTTTCCTGAGTATTGCATTGTTTGTATTCTAAAATTTAATGTATATTACATCCCTTGTTTACTTTTCTAGGTATTTGTTAATTTTCATCTTTGTTTCTAGTCTACACATACACATATAAAATATTTTTATGTGTATTATATCCCTTGTTCACTTTTCTAAGTATTTAGCTTTCATCTTCACTTTACTCTTCAATTTTGTAACTATACAAAACAGAGTTTAAAAATATGGCATTTTAAAGCTATCTTTTGTGGGGTGATTTCTAATTATATTTCATCAGACATCTCTGATGTTTGGTTTATATGATATCAATATTTTGGAATTTGTTGAGATTCTTTTTCTTCATGCTGTGTGCTCACATTTCTCAAATTTTCATGTGTATTTGAAAATATGTATCCTGCACTTGTTGAGTTTGGTGAGCAATGCATTGGTATCGACATTCTCATCAATATTTCCAAGTCTTCACTCCTTGACACACTGGAAGATTTTATTTCCCTACCCCTTAAACTCAGCCATGACCCAGTTACTTGCTTGTGAGACTAAAATGTGAATGGAAGTGACATGTGTTCCTCTTCATGGTAACAAAAAAGCTAGTGCCCAATTCTCTGTGCTGTCTTCCACTGTTTCTGTGGTCCCTGGGGCTCCACTTTGAGACTGTAGCATCCAAAGATGGTGGAGGGCAAGGTGTGGTGATCATGCCTGTAATCCCAGCAATTCGGGAAACCAAAGCAGGAGGATCACTTGAGCCCAGGAGTTCACAATAGCAGTAAGCTATGATCACACCACTGCCCTCCAGCCTGGGACACAAAGTGAGACACTATCTCTTAAAATAACAACCACCACAACAACAAAATGATGGAGCCTCTCTCAGCCTGATTTCCCAAGTATTAACTGTGCAGAGCAGAGCTCCCTGCTGAGACATTGGAACACATAGCATGAATGAGAAAAAATTCATTTTTTAAGCTCTGAAATTCGGGGATTATTTGCTAGTGCAATGTATCATCAATTGCCTTGGGCCAATGTGTGCTGTTACAACAAGTAGCCCCAAAATTGTGGTGGTCTTTAGCAGCAAAGGCTCACCTCTTACTCATGTGGATTTACTCAAAGCCTATGGATCTGGCTTTGAATTTTCATCTTGTACCCAGGATGAAGGAGCAGTCCCTCTGAGACATTGCTGATCCCACGGCATAGGGAAAAACGGAGCTGGTGGTATGCACAATGACTCTTAAAACTTGCACCCAGAAGCAGCAGCACGTGCCACATCCATTCTATTGCTTTGGCCAAAGAGCACACCACATAGCCAAGCTTGGTGTCAGTGGGATAGAAGGATTATAGTTCTATTAGGATGAGCCTAGTAGGAAAGAACTGGTAAGGAAGGCAGCAGATATTTTGAGAATAATGAACTCTGACATATGCAATATAGTCTAGTCCATATCCAGTTCAGAATACCTCCTTATCTATTTCTATCTGATATCTCAGTTTTTTAAAAGAAATGTATTAAATTCTTACAGTTTGATTGTGGGACTGACTATTCCTTTTGAGGTTGTGTTAGTTTGTCTCTGTACATTTTAAAGCAATATTGCAATATGCATACTTGCTTCATGATTTATATCTTACTGGTGAATTATGTTTATAACTTAAAAATATGTTCCTTTGTCCTTTATTGAGGTTTTTGCCTTAAATCTTATCTTCTGTGATAATATTACTGCACAAGCTTATTTTTTACTATTTTTACCAATTTGTGTTGTAAATAAATTAAAGACAAGATTCTAAAGCCAAACTACCTTCGTTCTAATCCTGGCTCTGCTACTTACTACCTGTGTGAGTTAGAGCAAGGTAACTAACCTCTCTGTGCTCCAGTTACTTTGTCTGTAACATAAACAATAATGTCTACTTCCTGGAATTGTACCTGGCCTGTGGTAAGAACTATATGAGTAGTTACATGATTTATTTTTCTTTTTATTATTTGAACAATGTCTTTTGTAAACAAACAGTGACAAGATTTGGTTCGCTTTGTTTTTATTACTCTGAAAATTTTAGTAGATTCATTTAGCCTAGTCACTGTTATTATAATTACCAACATTTTTGGACTCATTCTTTTTTTCTTAGTCTTTTCATTTACCGTGCCTTCTCTATCTTTGTCCGTTTATCTGCCTTTGCTTGGATGTATTACATTTCTTTTATTCCATTCTTCTATATTGATTTAAACATTGTTTGATTTCTATTCTTGCAAGTATTTTAACGTTGCACTTGTACTGAAGTTAATATTTTCCAATAAAATTCGTTTTAGTCAATATCACTATACTTCTACCCTGAGTCTCCACCTCCTCTCACATGTTTATGCAATAATATTTTTTGTCTTAGATAGCAAGAAGAAATCCTTTCTCTAAACAAGTAATGCTTTATTAAGTCTGTAAAATTTACTAATCTGTATTCTTACTACCATTTTCCATATATCTCTCTATCCACTTCGAATAATTTTTCTTTTTACTAAATTACACTACTGTCAACTTTTAAAAATGAAACTCCTGAAAGACACCTGCATGCTTATGAATTGCCAATTCTTCTTCAATCCAGTCCCCTTTAATCACCCAGGGCAATCTCACAGTTTCTTTTGCCCTGAAATTTTCCTTTTATTTCTGAGCATGATTATGTATTCCCTTAACATTTTTACCATAATTTGAAATATTTGACAAGAGGGACAACTGTTTTATGTTTTTCCTGATCCATTTGAAATCATAATTATATCTAAGACTATTTTAAGAGTATTTGGTGACAAATGATGAAAAGATTTTAAGGCTGTTGATCAGTATCTATAAAATCCTAATTATAAATTTGTCTCTTCTAGTTCATGAGCTACCAAATCTATTTCAAAAATTTTACTACTGTGTTTTCTGAATGTTAATGGTGCTATCAGATTAGAAACATAAAACACTACATTTTATGACTACTTAAGAATTCACCAAGTCATAGAAATGGCTATAGTCAGATTTATTTTAATTTTTTATTATTAAATGCCTAATACTTTATATTAATTTATTTTCCTTATTATGAGCAATCTAGGAAGTTGTGAAACCATGTGGGAACAAGAAAAACATTGACTGTGATAAATTCTAGTGTCAATGAAATAATATGTGTAAAAACATTTCTCAGTTTATCTCCTTGTCTTCATCTCATCTAACAGAATTACACCATAGCCAGAATCATCTTTCTCAGGTGCAGATCATATTGTTCCAAAGCTCTCCATTGGTTCCCATGTGTAGTCTGAATTTATCTCATGTCACTTAACATAATAATCAACATTATGGTCCCAACTTATTTTCCAGGTGACATTCAAATTGATCTAACTGCTTCCCCTGAACTTGTCCACACATTCTTGTATTTATGCCTTAGCTAATACTATTGAGGTCAGGAGATTGAGACCATCCTGGCTAACACCGTGAAACCCCGTCTCTACTAAAAAATACAAAAAACTAGCCGGGTGAGGTGGCGGGCGCCTGTAGTCCCAGCTACTCGGGAGGCTGAGGCAGGAGAATGGCGTAAACCCGGGAGGCGGAGCTTGCAGTGAGCTGAGATCCGGCCACTGCACTCCAGCCTGGGCGATAGAGTGAGACTCCGTCTCAAAAAAAAAAAAAAAAAAGAATTACAGTCCTATGTTTTTCCAAAATTTCTGATGATTCAAATATTACAAATGATTTAGAACTTCATCACAATAATAAATACTCCATCAAGTCTTTTGGATTTCCTCAACTGTTTATATATTTTCTGGTTTATCCATTTCAAGAGAGCCTGTTTGTTTGATGACATTTATTCATCTCTACCTAATAACATAATTTTGTGTAACTATATTTTCTACACCTCTGTCACACACATACCACCTTCACATTATATAATTCTTAGGAGCCTAAAGAATGTCTACCTCAGCCTCAGCAGTCCTGACAGACATTAGGATAGCATCTTTCTTATTTAGAAATCTCTGAATACATTTATGAATTGGACTGAATTGTATGTTATGTCTTACCTGTATATCTCCATATATGTCTGCATATTTGACAACTAGGTTGGGTATGGGTGGGCCATTGCTTTTTAAATTTCCAATGAAAAAAATTGAATTTTAACAGTTTTGACCTGGGCTAGTCTACCTTTAGACAAATGTCTTACAGCTGCCTCCATAGGAATGTGAGTCACCATATTATAAATAATGACCTCAACATCAACCCCCTGAAATTAACTTCTAAGTTGAAAAAGCGCATAATGAATGCAAAGTATCAGATGAATCTCAATGCAAGAATATATCTTTGGTAAGGTGCTGAGAGAGAGATCCCAGAGAAATGTTTTAATTTGTTGATGAGTGCTAAATACAATTTATAATCTCTGAACATTTGGTAAAACCCATTTATTTTGCTGGTTAGATATTTCAATGAGTATTTGGGGAAAAGAAAGTCTCAGTTCAATTTTAAAGTTGTGTTCAAATGTGGGCTTGATTTGCCAAGATGAATCTAAGCTAAACTGTCAAGTCTTCTCTCGCAGTTTGTGATGTCTCAGTTCTCCCATGGGTGGTGCAGATATGAGGATAATGCTACCTGGGTAGAACTTTATAAATGGAGAATGTCATATCTAGAAGAAATTTAGAGACTGACCAATCCTATTTTCTAAGCTTCACTTTTGTCATTTCTAAAATGGGAATTTTAAATATAAATATTATGAAAAGCATTTATTTAAAAACTTCAAATGTCAAAAAAGAAAAAAAAATTCCAGCAGGTGATTATCTTAACTTTGGTTAATGATATAAGAAATAAATCTTGATTGAAAATAATTGTACAACCTGGATTTTCTTAGGTCTTTTATTTTGATAGCTCTAGGCTTTGCCTGCCAGAGCAGGACATCCAGCCCTCTTCTAAATTTCATTGTTATTCCTGGAAGTTCTTCAGAATAGATCACTTGTGTTCTTACATAGTCCATTCTAAAAACATGCAGTGTGGATTTTGCTCTGCTCTGTGATCCCTTGTTGATACCTCCTCCTCTGAAGCCTCTTAAAGGTGCCTCCCATTCCTGCTTATTCGTTGTCCATCAAGACTGAGCTCTATTAGCCCTAAGGGTGCTGTTTCTCAAGCTCACAAATCCAAAATCTGTTGAAGTACCACCTTCAGGCCTGCACTGAAGCAACACCATATTCCCCAAGAGGCGTGGAGCATCTCCTCTTCACTCTCTGTTTGTATATATCACTAAAAATAAAACAGTACTGGGCCGGGCACCGTGGCTCATGCCTGTAATCCCAGCACGTTGAGAGACAGAGGCAGGTGGATCACGAGGTCAAAGTTAAAGGCAGCCTGGCCAAGATGGTGAAATCCCATTTCTACTAAAAATGCATAAATTAGCTGGATGTGGTGGTGGGCGCCTATAATCCCAGCTATTCGGGAGGCTGAAGCAGGAGAATCGCTTGAACTGGGGAGGCAGAGGTTGCAGTGAGCTGAGATCATACCACTGCACTCCAGCCTGGAGACTCTGTCTTTATTTATTTATTTATTTATTTATTTATTTAGTTTATTTATGGTATTGTGGAGACGAGTCTCGCTCTGTCGCCCAGGCTGGAGGCAGTTGGCGCATCTCAGCTCACTGCAAGTCCGCCTCCCGGTTTACGCCATTCTCGGCCTCAGCCTCCCGAGTAGCGGGGACTACAGCGCGCCGCCACCTTGCCGCGGCTTGTTTTTTTGTATTTTTTAGTAGAGACGGGGTTTCACTGTTAGCCAGGATGGTCTCGATCTCCTGACCTCGTGATCCGCCCGTCTCGGCCTCCCAAAGTGCTGGGATTACAGGCTTGAGCTGCCGCACCCGGCCGACTCTGTCTTAAATAAATAAATAGTACACTTCATCAAGAAGTAGAAGAAAAATTGCCTAATAATAAATAATGCAGACATTTAATACCTTCCTTAGCAGGAAGCCTGGCTCATCCCATCCTTTCGCTTTTCCTTAGCCAGTAGGCAATGTCACCTGTTTTGGTCACATAAAAACTGCAGGAGCACAGCATTTCACATTATCACATGACAACCTCTATCAAGAATAATTATAAACTTTGAAATGAACAAAAAAGAATACTGCATTTCCTATCTACTGTACCCTTTTAGCTTTCATTGTATTTCAGCTACTTCGTAATTTTGTAGATTATAAAACACTGAAAATATTACACATGATTTTTGTCCACAGAAATGCAAATGAATTGTGTCCAGTGGAATGCACTTATCAACATTCATATATAATGGTTTTGCAACAATTTGTAAATTTATTTTAACATTTCTGAAGTGTGCTTTTTAAGTTTTCCATTGAATCAATTGTAACATTGTATTTGTTTCCTTATTAATTAATGACACTTGTGTTTTTATATTTGTATGACAGTCATGATTTTACATTTTTATTTTTTAATTATAGTCTAACACATCTCAGGAAGCAAGGAAGAAGTGCAGGGCTAGCTATTCTTAGAAGACATTTCTCTCTTTAAAAAATCATTGTTAGTATCGTATTGACAAATAACGTATTTTCACTTCCATTGGCCAATATACATTCTGATTGTCTTAATGCAACAAACTTTCCTCTAGCCTTCTTTTTAACTTTTTTTAATTTTTCATTTAATAGACGCACAATAGTTGTACACATGTATGAGGTACACATGATATTTTGATACAAGAATACAACATATAATGATAAAATCTGGGTAATTGAAATATCCATCACCTCAAACATTTATCATTTCTTTGTGTTGAGAACATTCCAAAGCTTCTCTTCTAGCTATTTCGAAGTACACAATAAATCGTTGTTAACTGCAGTCACCCTATGGTGCTATCAAACACTAGATCTTATTTCTTCTACCTAACAATGTATTTGTGCCCATTAACCAACTCCTATTCATCCACCCCTTCCCAGTATGCTTCCCAGCAATCAAAGCAAAAATTGACAAATGGGATTACATCAAGTTAAAATGCTTCTACACAATAAACAATCCACAAAGTGAAGAAACAAACAATGGAGTGGGAGAAAATACTTGAAAACTATTCACCCAACAAGATTAATGACCAGAATTACTTGTTATTTTCAAACTCTATGGTAGGAGCCTAGGAAGCAAGATGGATGGATGTGAATGTGTGTGGCTTGGGATCACCCAGCTCACAGAGTTCTTTAGAAGAGTTCCTTGAGCTTCTGCCGGAAATCCTTCTCTCCAGAAGTTGCAGACTAAGCCTAATTACTTAAAGAAAAAAAAAAAGTCTTAGACATTGATTTGCTTTCTAGGAAGCTGATTTGCTTTCTAGGAAGCTGGTTTGCTTTCCAGGAAACCGATTTGCTTTCCAGGAAACCGATTTGCTTTCTAGGCTCACCAGGGTGAGTATTAAAGGACCAGCAAGTAGTCAAGGCTAGGAGCAAAACTGCACATTTATTTTTTGGTCAGCCAGCTTTGTGGGGGAGGGATGAGGTCCGTCAGTCTCCGGCAGGGTAGGCCGGGCGAGTCACCTGGTGGAGCTCTGGGGTGGAGTTCCTGCAGTCCCGACAGGAGTGGGGGCTGAGGAAGTGCGCACAGCGCGCCGGCAGGGAGCGGCTTTTATGTCCTGGCCCTGGGAGTGGGAGGGCAGTGGGCGGGACATAGGCGGGTCGGGGGCCGGGCGGTAGGCGTGGCTAGGCGGGTTCCGGTTTTTCTCCGTCGGAGGTCGGGTTGCACCTGCGCAGTCAACCTGTGTCTTTCCCCGGCAGGGGAAAGCTGATGGTGAAGAACCCGGAACTGTGCCATCTTGCCTCCGTTCGTCCAAACAGACATAACTTATGCAGTTCTCTAAATAGTCTTCCCTCTTAGATACGTGTGCATTCTTCTAATCTTCCCAAATTTCCCCAACCACACAAGCAGGCTTTTGGTAAGTTTGCCACCTGAGCTCATCAAGCATGTTTGGTCTTGCCTCAAAAGTGGTAGTAAATACAGCTTGCATTCAAGGTTGGAGTTCTGATGCCCTGGTAAGAGAAAGAGCACCATCTTCTTCCTGGAGGTATCTCACCAGGTGGTGGGAATAGTAGCAAGGAGGACATGGAAACCCGAAATTTGCTCCAACTCTAGTAGAGTAATAACAACTGGCACAAAAAGAAAAATTCTGAGAAAACAAAAAAGATACCAAATTTATACTGTCAAGATGATTCGACCAAAATTTAATCTCTATGGTCTCAGTTTTGTCATCTGTAAAATAAGTGTTGAGTTAGATAAAACTTGTGAACTTACAGTGAAACATGACACGATTTTACACAATTTAATTCTTTCCAGTACCATTCTTTAAAACATAGAGGAACAAAGCTGACCATTAAACTAAACAAGAGGTGTAGAGAAGCTGCCAAATGTAAGATTATTATATTTTTCTCAGCAAATGTTTCCCAATCAATCCAAACTAAAATTGTGAGATATCAAGGCACGTCAGAGAGAATGTCAGGCAGGGCCTTTGCCTCTAACAACTGTGTGACATCAGTAAACTTACCTTGTCTTGGCCCCAAGTCCAGGGGGCTTAGACTTAATACCTAATGTCTCTTCTAGCTCTGAAATATTATGATGTAGGATGTGCTTCTTTCTAGCTCTCATGTTTTCACTAGACTCTCAACAAAGAATTAATGTTCAAAGTAATGCTTCTCTCCACTGCCATTTAAAGAGGAAAGCAAAGTCTGATGATAAAAAACAAAGCATAAGAAGATCAAAAAGCATGCATTTCAGTTTATTATATTAGCCTTTATCAGGCAAGTGCATTATTGAAGATGTAGAACAAGCTTGTTACCCACAACCTGTGGGCCACATGTGGCACAGGATAGCTTTGAATGTGGCCAACACAAATTCGTAAACGTTCTTAAACATTATGGGATTTTTTGTGTGATTTTTTTTTTTTTTTTTTTTTTTTAGTTCATCAGTTATCATTAGTGTTAGTGTATTTTATATATGGCCTAAAACAATTCTTCTTCCAATGTGGCCCAGGGAAGTCAAAAGTTTGGACACTCCTATTCTAGGTAATTGATCATAAAACCCCGAATTAGCAGCTTACTATTTCTTGTGTATCAGTTTAAGTAATTGCAATACATATATAGTAATATATAGTATAGTATTATATATAGTATAATATGTGTATTATTATACATATATTATAGTGCAGTATGTGTATTATTATAATATAGTATATATGATATATATAATATAGTATAGTGGAGTATAGTATAGTATATATAGTATAGTATAGAGAGATGGAGTCTCTCTCTGCCACCCAGGCTGGAGTGCAATGGCGCAATCTCGGCTCACTGCAACCTCTGCCTCCCAGGTTCAAACCATTCTCCTGTTTCAGCCTCCCCAGTGGCTGGGATTACAGGCACACGCTGCCATGCCCAGCTAATTTTTTGTATTTTAGTAAAGATGGGGTTTCACCGTGTTGCCCAGACTGGTCTCAAACTCCTGAACTCAGGAAATCCACCTGCCTTAGCCTCCCAAAGTGCTAGGATTACAGGCATGAGACACTGCACCTGGTCTTGTTGCAATATATTTTTAAAAACCTTGAATTTTAAACAGTAATCATATCGGAATTGTAGTCACATATAATATTTTCATTTACAGAAAAATACATACTACAAAAGAATAGACATCTCATAACTGTAACAGTTGATGGAATAAAGCCAGAGTCCAAAAAAGACAAGTCATATGATTCCATGGATATAATGTTCTAAAACAGGCAAAAGTAATATGTAGTGTTAGAAGTCAGGATAGTGGGGAGGGTGTAATGACTGAAAGAGGACCAAAGAGGGGGCATGTGTGATGATGGTGATGTTTTACTTCTTAATCTGCATGCTGGATATACTAGTATGTTCATTTCATTGAAATGCATTAAACTGTATGCCTAAGATTTGTGCATTTTCTAGGTTTTATTATGTTTCAATAAAAAATATTTTAAATGGGTAAGTACTATGTTGATCTATTGAGATTCAGAGAGTGAATAAGAGTTCATTTTTACCATTTTAGACATGATTTAGTCAGGAATGATTTAATTATCATTTATCAGTAATCAAGAGGGAATATATGATTAATATTTCCTAATTTTTTAATACTAAGATAAGTTACATACAAATATTTAAAGTGGTTTCTGAGTAGTTGGATTGTGGCTAGTTTTGTTTTAATCTTTCTAAATTTTTTATAGTTTCTAAATTCTCTACCTCAGACATGCATTAATTCTATATCCATAAAGTCTATATTATGCAAAACTTACTTTTATATAAAAGAAAATAAATTAACAAAAAATAATTGTTAGAGGAGAGGCTTTCTTTTGTTAGAAAGTCTTCACATATGGTGGACAGATGGTCAGAAGCTACTGAGACCAATTTATTTTTCAAGGTGAAAATTACATATTGTTGATGCTGCCTTTTCTTTTTGTAACTGAAGAATGTTAACAAAATACATGGCACCAAAATATAAGAAAGACCATATAGTTTTCTGGCGGTCACTATTTTTGTCCAACTTCAGGGGCTTGCCCAAAGAACTTTTGTACCTTCATAAAAACTATTTATGACTCTAATGCATTTGGTGAGGAATCTACACTCATGGTGTAGTTGGTACAGTTTGCTCATATCAATAGCACCTAATACTCCTTCCCTTTTATGTGCAGGACTCTCTTGCTAGAGAATTAGAGATGTCTTATTCTCATGCTAATGATACTTAGAGAGAATTATGTTGGGCCACTCGTGGTTGATATTAAGTATTTTACCGTGTGACTGTTTCTGAGCATATGAATTATTTATTTAAAAAACTGCTATAGATGATCAGCATTAGCCTTCGTTATTCCTTCTCACTTCTCCCTTCCTTACAACTTTTCTCCTCTGTATTCTATTATTTCCATGCCCCCGCCCCAAGTTCTGCATATTCCTCATAGATGACAAGTCTGTGATGAATCAACCCCTTGGTCAACATGAACAAGAATCAAGAGTGGTAACTAATGTTACCCCCAGGGAAAGTTTGTGCTGGAAACAAACTACAAATAAGAGTACTAATTAGAATAATTATGATCATTATGATTTTAAGGTAACAGCATGGTAATGCAGTTGTGCTAGTATCCAGAGCTGTCACATTTGCAAACAGCATAATTACATAGGTTAAGATTTAGAAGTATTACCAACTATGGAAAATTGAGCATTTCTTTAAACTCAGGATGTATATACATCCATGTACATCCAAAATATTATGGTGTCACAGAAATCTGACTAATACACAAAGTTTAAGGATGCTGCCAAGAAAAGTAGATTGAAATTTTCAGACTGGGCACCATGGCTCATGCCTGTAATCCCAGCACTGTAGGAGGCCAAGGAGGGTGGATCACCTGAGGTCAGGAGTTCAAGACCAGCCTGGCCAACATGGAGAAACCCCTTCTCTACTAAAAATACAAAAATTAGCCAGGCATGGTGGCATGCACCTGTAATCCCAGCTACTAGGGAGGCTGAGGCAGGAGAATCGCTGGAACCCGGGAGGCAAAGGTTACAATGAGCCAAGATTGTGCCGCTGTACTCAAGCCTAGGCAACAGAGCAAGACTCCATCTCAAAAAAAAGAAAGTAAATTTTAGTTAAAATTTTCATTATTCAGTTACAACCTCAAGGAGGTTGTGTACAGACTGAATTACTTCTCTGATAATAAGAAATAGTCATGATAATTATATTAATAATAATAATAATGATGCAATACTCTTCTGATTATTTGCAAATAGCAAGTAATGTAATCCCCTAAGACCTATATGCATGAGTGACTACTACTACTCTCATTTCGCAGCTTAAAATACTAAAACACATAGAGATTCAGTAATTTGCCCAAGGTCACACATAGTCAGCAGCAGAGCTAGGATGTGAACCCAGGCAGTCTGGATTTGAAGCCTGTGCTGTTAGATATCAGGCATCATATCCTACATATGCACTCTTCCATTTGTGCTGTGAATCCATTCAAGTTTTGTAGGAAGGAAGAGTCTTCACAGCATTCAGAGAAAAGTCTTCATCGTTATTCGTCTGTTGCTTCAGAGGGCTTCCCTGTTCGTGTTTATGACACACGAATGGCTCATACATAGAATTTGGCCTTATGTAACTACAAGGTAAACGTCAATTTGTCAATAGAAACACCTCCTTCACAAGCTGAAGGTCGCAGAAAAATACTACCTTGGGTTGAGAAGCAAGGCTGTCTGAAGCACTGAGGAATTCAGGTGGTGAGTGTAGAGGAAATTAAGCTGCGTAGTGCTATGCCTCTTGACAGAATACACTCTCTCACAGTTGGAGCTGCAATAATTTGAATTCACTCTCTTTCCTGGTTGATGCTAGGTATCTGAGTACCTATCCTGAGCCCTGTCTGACTTCTGGTTGTTTTTTGAGAATAATAAATATTCTAACATAAATATGTTGGATATTGAACATGAATATGGAACTGTTTCAGGAGGAAAGAATGGAAAACTGAATCTGCAGATAACTGTGAAAATGCTTAGAACAAATCTCCCTCAATGTGCCTATGAACAATGTGGGAATCTTGCTACTACTCAGAGATTCTGATTTAGTAGGTGTGGCCGATTGTAAACATGGCCACAGTTCTCCGTCTCTCCTTATGCCCATGTCCTTCACAACATGACTCTGCAGCCCCTCCCAACAAGGGATAGAAGCTCTTTGCCTTCTATCTGAATCTACTTTGGCCTGTGGCTTGCTTTAACCAACAGAATATGACAAAAGTTACATTGTGCTACCTCTAGGCCATTTCCTTTCTTAGAATGTTACAACTACTATGGAATAAGCCCAAGCTAACCTGCTGGAGAATGAGAGGCCACATGCAGGAGAACCCAGGTACCCCAGATGATAGTCAAACATCTAGAAGCAGAGTCATCTGGCTCACCTGCAGGTTACTGTAGTAGATGCATGAGGGAACCAAGCCAGGACGAGAAGAACCTCCCAGCCAATCCATATGCTCATGAACAATTATAAATGACCGTTGTTTTGAGCCACTGTGTTTTGTGGTACTTTACTGCACAGTGATTCTTTACTGATATAGTAGGTCTAGATTGGGGTTTGATATCCTACATTTCAAACAAGACCCAAGATGTTACTGATGCTGCTGATTCGTAGACCACACTGAGTAGCAAGGCTCCGGGACAGGAAGTGGAAAACCGTGTAGCCTATGCACCAAATTCAGTCTACAGCCTGTTTTTGTATGACCAGTGATTTAAGTAAGAATAGTTTTTATATTTTGAAAGAAGGAAGAAGAAAGAAGAAAGAAGGAAGAAGGAAGAGGAAGAGGAAGAAGAAGAAGGAGGAGGAGGAGGAGGAGGAGAAAGAAGGGGAGG
>NW_016803991.1:1182965-1187317 GCF_001698545.2 Rhinopithecus bieti
GAAGAGGAAGAGGAAGAAGAAGAAGGAGGAGAGGAGGAGGAGGAGAAAGAGGGGAGGAGGAGGAGGGAGAAGGAAGGGGAGGGAGGAGGAAGGGGAGGGAGGAGGAAGGAGGATAGAGGCAGAGGAGGGGGAGGAGAAGCAGAAGGAGAAGAAGGAGAAGGAGGAGAGGAGAAAGCAGGAGGAGGAAGGGGGAGGAGAAGCAGAAGGAGGAGGAGAAGAGAAAGCAGGAGGAGGAAGGGGAAGAGGAAGAGGGGGGGAAGGGGAAGAGGAGGAGGAGGAGGAAGAGGAGGAGGGGCAAATGGGAGGAAGAAGGAGAAGAGAGGAAGAAGAGTCATAGAATATGTAGCCCACACATCCTAAAATATTTACTAATATTTATTATCTGACACTTTAGAGAAAAAGTTTAACTGCTCTATTCTAAGATATACTAAGAATCCTTTACCTTGCAAAATATAAATAGACTTTAAATCTTTACATGGATTCTGGGTTGTGCATTCAGCTTTATATGCCCTGGACATCTAGACATATAGAAGTTCCACACATGTTTGGAGTGCTGATGAATAATATAATGAATGAATGAATGCACCAGTTTTCCTAGACTGACATTCCAGGCAGCCATCCTTATCATCACCCTCCTGCGATGACAGAAAAACATAGCAAATCTTTTCCTGGAACATTTACAATAAAGCTTCTCTTTCAATGACACCTCCATGGCAATGTTCCATCCTCCCTTTATGTCCCACAATACAAGAATTCAAAAGAGTTTTACTTAAGTGGTCAAATCTTTGCTAAAGTTGCCCTCTTAATAGATTTTAGCACCTCCTTGAAATTCTCTGGGCAGTACCCCTCTCCTATTATCAAAGTCGAGGCTAAGACATTAAAGTGAGAGAAGTAAAGTCTAGATCTAAAATCAAGTCAGAAGTGAGATGAGGCTAGGCACAGTGCCTCATGCATGTGATCTCAATGCTTTGAGAGGTCAAGGTGAGAGTCTCACTTGAGCTCAGGAACTTGAACAAGCCTGGGCATCATAGTGAGACACCATTGCTAATTTTTTTTTTTTTTTTTTTTTATTTTTTTTTAATTAGCCAGGCATGGTTGTGTACACCTGTAGTGCTAGCTACTAGGGAGGCTGAGACAGAAGGATCATTTGAGTCCAGGAATTTGCAGTGAGCTATGATCGCACATCTACTCTCCAGGTTGGGCAACAGGGCAAGACCCTAACTCTTAGCACTTTGGGAGGCCGAGGTGGGTGGATCACCTGAGGTCAGAAGTTCGAGACTAGCCTGACCAACATGGTGAAACCTTGTCTCTACTAAAAATACAAAAATTAGCTGGCACGGTGGTGGGCGCCTGTAATCCTAGCTACTTGAGAGACCGAGGCAGGAGAATCACTTGAACCTGGGAGGCGGAGGTTGTGGTGAGCCGAGATTGTGCCACTGCACTCCAGCCTGGGTGACAGAGTGAGACTCTGTCTCAAAAAAACAAACAAACAAAAAAGGAAGTGAAGTGAGGTGGAGGGAGGGTTAGTTATATTAACAGAGAAAATAGTAAAGAGATGAGGTGCAATGTGCTGCTGATGAATTTTGCATTTTAATGAACTATGTATGTGTGGTTATGTTTATGTATATATACACATGCAACACACATATATTGCATGAATTTCAGTTTTCTGGAAATCATACTATACATGAATCCATGTAAGGTTTGCAAATCTAAATTCAGTATTGATAACAGCTTTAAAACCAATCCTTTCAACTTCTTCTGTATAATTATACCAAATAAACTCAACAGCCACACAGATGTGTTAGGGTTGAGAGCCGGTAGCTCTGACTCAAGGTTCAGGGAATAGTGTCATAAAAATGAAGAGATTGAAATTATCATTGCAGAAGAAGAGAAGAATGGATTTAGAAAAAGAAATTCGATCCCCAAATGTTCTCATCTACAAAAGGGAATCATCATGGCTCCTACCTCAGAGGCTGGGGTGAGATTTACATGTGTGTCTCCTCTCAGAAGAGTTTCTGACTCACAGAGCATGTCCAATCAACTCCAGCTACACCATTGCTCACGCCTCTCCTCCTCCTAGGGGTGGACCTGTACCTACTGAATTCTGCCTGAGCCTTGAGAACGTGCATTTTTAGTAGCATTAATAGCCTTTGCTTTGGCCATAGAAAATCTCTAATCACTAACTACTATGAATTCTGACTGTCTTGAGTGTCGTCAGGCTTGACTAAGGATGTGCAGACTGGGCTCCTTCCTGAGCTGTTTAGGGAGGGTTGAGCTGTTGTGTGTGTAGCAACTGCCAGCTCTCACCCAAGCTCTCCTCATTAACAAAGGAATGCATTAAAATGCTAGAGGAAATTGTAGCTATATTCCCCAGTTTAATTGGCTCAGGTGATCTGTGACTCTGTAATATCCCTGCATTCGAAAAAAGTAGGGAAGCTCCAGTAGTTCTTTCTGTGGCGATATATTACCTTGTTCAGGAAAAGTACCCAGGGTGACATTCATTAGTAGCCTGTGTGTCTGGGGAGAAGGATGGAGGAAAAGTGGCCTGAGGAGGGGCGCACTAGTTCCCATGGAAACAAACATAACAACCTGACCAGCTGATTCGACTCTATAATTTTAAGGAATTTCCTTCTTAACTGGGCTCCAAAATTCTCTGAGAGGGAAGTCTAGAACTAATTTATGTACATTACAGGCTTTTCTATTTCCCCAAAGATCAAACCAAGCAGGGTTGAAGTAAAGATTAAGTATTTGGTGAAGCACTGGGGGAAAGAAAAGTGTGAATCTATCGTTCTGTTGGGAGAAATAATTTCTTACTGTATAAAATGCTAGAGTGAAAAGTGGAGTGAGATAGTGAACTTTAAAAATCCTATTGTCTGCCTGCTTCTTCACTCTCCCATGCTGGTTAACTTCACTCCACTTTCCTCCCAACATTACAGAGTTAATGAGCATCATAGCCCTTAATAGCAGACATACACTCAGATACACATACACACAGGTAGACTTTTTAAAACACAATTCCACTCCCTCAAAGCTATGAATGTCAATAATTTCTCCTTTAACTATTTTTAGTACTATCTGATCTATAAATTTCATTAATTGTATGGTTATTTGCTTTTAAAATGTGCAATCTATTCAGTAAGTATAATACCTGTATGTATAAACATATACTATTAATCAAGTGGTGTGATTGAACTAATAGAAAATTACATGTAATCCTGGGCCATTAAACTTTACCATTCATTAAGAGGAAAATCTTTTAAGGGTTAAAGACCAAATTTGAATTTCTGCTGAAGTTCATTCATTTACACTGGAAGAGGCAGGGCTGCAGAGTGGTTAAGAGTGTACAGCTCTGGAGCTGGCCAGACCCTGGCTCCAACAGCAGCTCAGAGAATGTGGTGGGGACTTGTAAGCTTTCTGCACCTTACATAGGGAAAATACCAGTACCTGTCTTGTTGATTTATTTTTAAATTAGATGTTTGCTGTCATGATTAATCACTGCTTCTGATTATCACAGCTTCTTGTGTCCTATGTCATCTTCTTTCTTGAATTTTTTTTACGTTTAGGGTCCGTATTCCTAAGTATTTTGTTTATGCAGTCATTTAATAGTGGTATTTGAGTCTATATATTATCCAGAGTTCCTCGTATGAAAAATACAGAATGTTGCTCTTACGATTTCCCCACACAGTACAAATATATAGACAGAATGCTTTCATGCTTCCTATGTAGAGACATCACCAATTACTAACTCTAAATTTAGTATTTTTATTTATACAAACAATTTAATATCAAGAGCTAAGCTGTGCCATGTTCTATGATTATATTTCCTTTATTGTTTAACTCCCTTCCCTCCTCTCATTCTTCCCTCATCTTTTGGCTTATGTACATACCTACCACCAATTCAGGCTCAAACCCCTTGGAGGAATTGTAAGTCTTCTGGCGATTTAAGGAAACACATCATAATATCCAGCAACTTTGTTACATCCTCTACCCATTCACTCCCTCACCTCCCATAGGTTTATCCCGGACTGCCTGGTCAAACGAAGATATGCATACAGGTTGGCTGCAGACCTGTCCTCCCGAGATCTCCTCTTACCCTTTTTTCTAGAAAATCTTCTCTCTGTCCTTTACTAGCATTTCTGTTTCCTAGATTCCATGTATTTGTTTCTTGGTTTGCTTTTGCGTTTTAGTGCAGGACAATATCTAGTCATTCCTAAGAAAGGGAACAAGAGAGGTAGATTTTTTAAAGGTTTAAAATATTTATTTTCGCTTTCACTTACTGGATATCATTTCCCTCAGAATTCTGAATATATATATGTATGTTTTTTTTTTTTTTTTTTTTTTTTTTTTTT
>NW_016803991.1:1187842-1217762 GCF_001698545.2 Rhinopithecus bieti
GTGTGTGTGTGTGTAAGTGTGTGTGTGTGTAAGTGTGTGTGTGTGCGCGCCTGTGTTTGGAAGTTTCCATGTTGTGTGTCTTTTCATTTTCAGATATACTATTGGAATTTTTTCTTCAATAATTTCCTCTCTTTTTTCTCTTCTCTCTGGAATGCTTACTATTTGACTGTGGACTTCCTGGATTGAAACTCTAATTTTCTTTGTGTGTTTTATTTTGTATGTTTGGGAGATTTCAATGGCTTTAGTTTTCAGTGTTTCTATTACACTTTTCATTTCTGCTATTAAACTTCTAATTTCAAGAAGTTTTGTCCTTACGTCCTTTTTGATGTGTACTATTTTTGTTTCATGAATGCGTTTTCTTTTCAAATTTTTCACAGAATATTAATGGCTAGTGCCTATATTGATTGCTATTGCTCCTACTGATAGCACTAATAGTAACACCGTTTTATCCTGCTCAGTCCCCCCACTGTCAGACAAAGTCTCAGCTCCATCCTGCCTTCTGTGTCAGTTACACTCATCCTCTGCTTGTCCTGTTTTTTATTCAGCATTGTCTTGAGTTCTTTAACCATTTATTGTCATGCTAGAGGGTTCCAGGAGGAAGTAGAGATAACACGTTTTCAGTTTTTAACTTAAAGACACAACCCATGATACCTTGTAATTTTACTCCTGAGATTTTAATAACATTTTACCAGTATATATGTATCTATGCATAAGTAAGTTCCACCACACTTGGTGGGGATGGGTGGACAGGAAGGGACTTTTGGGGTGTGTATGTCTGTGTGTTGAGACAGAGTTTCACTCTGGTCACCCAGCCTGTAGTGTAGTGGCCCAGTATCAGCTTCCTTCAACCTCCACCTACCAGGCTTACGTGATCCTCTCACCTCAGCCTCCTGAGTAGCTGTGATTACAGGTGCGTGCCCCATCGCTGGCTAATTCTTTTTTTTTTTTTTTTTTTTTTTTTTTTTTTTTTTTTTGAGATGAAGTCGCACTCTGTGTCCCAGGTTGGAGTGCAGAGGCTCCATCTTGGCTTACTGCAACCTCTGCTCCCGAGTTCAAGCGATCACCATGCCACGGCCTCCCGAGTAGCTGGCATTACAGGCCTGCACCACTACACCCGGCTCATTTTGTATTTTTTTAAAGTACAGACTGTGTTTCAACTTGTTGGGAAGGCTGATCTGGAACTCCTGACCTCAGGTGACTTTCCCACCTCAGCCTTTTTGGTATTACAGCATGAGTCAACTGCTTATGGCCTGAACTTTCTTTTTATTCATCAGCTTGAAAGAAAACGACTTGCATTTTCATTGCTTTGAATTTTTGGTTTTGTTTTGTCTTGTTTCCATTCCCATTGTGTCTCCCCTCTCCTGTAGTTAGCTCATTCTATGAATGTTTAGCATGCTGGTTACACAGTATCTTGCATATTTTGGTTATACTTCTCTCATATTTTCTATTTTTTTCCTTAACCGCAAAAGATTTCCCTGAATTCATCTTTCATATTATTACCTTGATATTTAATTATACCCATTTTTTATCAACTGATGTTTGTATTTCTCATTGGACTTTTGTACCTATATTAAATTCTTTTGATATTTAAAGAAATATGCTTCCACTGTGAAGAAATCAGAAAACATACTAAAACCTGGATGTATTAAATCTATAATCACATTCTGGAGCCAATAATCTGTAACTCACATTCTAGAGTTAACATTTTGATAACAATTTGTATTACTTTAAGCACTCATGCATTTTATTTACTAATTTTTTACAAAACAGAATCATGCAAACTAGTCTTTTTAACCTTTTTTCACTTAATAATGTAATATTGTCATTCATTCTCATAAACACATTGTTATTTATGTTGCAGTTTTTAATAGCTATATATCCTATCTTTGCTTAGATACACCATAATTTATTTTTCATTTCCTATAAATAGATATGAAGACTTATCAGTTTTTTCTTTATCATCAACATGTGATGATGAATACTCATAAATAATTTTTCAGGGCTTTCCAAATACTCTCCCTAAAAATCTTTTTATATATTGCCAGATTGCCCTCTGGAAAGGTTAGACCAATTTACATACTTATCTATAGCGCCTTTTTCTCCATACCTTTTTTGATTTCTCCAATCAGTTAGAGGTGGAAGAAAGGCAGTTCATTCTTGTTTCAATTTGAATTTTTACAACTATGAGGATTAACATTCTTTTCAAATATTTATAAGTCATCTATATTTATTCTACTGTGAATTATTTCTTCATGCTATTTGCTCATTTTTTATCAAATTTTCTTTATTAAATTTTTTAATTACTAAACCTAGCTGCCCTCCTTGCCACTAATGAAACAATGTATATACAAATATATATAAGTCATAAAAAATGTTCTCCTCTCATCTGCACACTCCTTTCCCAACCCGGGGGATTAATGATCTGATGTGCTGCCTTCCACAGCCTCCTCTGTGCTGACATGCACATAACATTTGCATAAGGATGTTTGTTCTTCCCAAAATGGGTTTCTACTATACACATGATTATGCAATTTGTTTTATTTCTAATTATGAAAAACTTCAAGCATACAGGAGTCCAGAGTAGTAAAATAAACACCAAGTAAGCAGCACCTTCAGTGATGTAAAAACTTTAAGAGTTTGCCATATTTTCTCGTGTTTTAAAGAAACCATGTTAAAGTTACAGTTGGTATCTAACCCAGTCCTATTACCCAGACAGCTGCTGTCACAGACCTGGCATGAATGTTTCCTGATTAAGTTCTAAAACTTATACATCCATGTCAAGACCTAATTTAAACACACAAACACACATATCATAGATAGATAGATAGATAGATAGATAGATAGATAGATAGATAGATAGGTAGATAGATTTGTAAAATGTATTGGATTGTTTTGTGCTTTTCTAAACACATTATGTACTAAATTGTATTTTTACTCAACATTTTATTTTTGAGATCTATCCACATACACACTCATTTAACTTACTTTAATAACTCTAGGTAGCATTCATAGGTTATACGAATGTGTCAAAATGTATTCATTCATTTATTGATGGAAGTTTAGCTTGGCAGAGGATTTCACTACTATCCACAAAGCAGCAATGTACATTTTTGTACCTGCCTTTCTGTGTACATATGCAAATATTTTATAGAATATGTTTCTAGAGGTAAAATCACTGCAGCATAAGATATAAGTATCTATTATTTTACTAGATGACACAAAATTAACCTTATAAACAGTTTCTTTTTTTTTTTTTCTAAATAGTAGAGCATCAGTTTTCTCATTCTTGTCAAATTTTGTTATTGTCATACTTATTTTATTTCTATTTGCTGGACATAAAATTATACTAATTATATTCATTTGCCTTGTCTAGTTACAAAGAAGTTGAATAGCTATTCATGTTTAGTGAAGCACCTTGCTTTTATCATTTCATTTAAATAGCTATTGTAGGATTTATTTAATAAAATTTAGAATGATTCCAACATCCATTCTCAAAGCGCTTTACCCTGTGTCCTTGTGAGAGTTGGATATTAGATATCGGCTTAACAGTTGCAAATGTGGTGATTGAAACAATGTGAAATTTCACTGGTTTCTATATTGTGCATTTCTTTCCCTATCAGTGAAGCTGAATGTATTTTCACACATTTGTTGACCATTTGGTTTCTTAAATTGCTTACTTTTGTGCTTCTTCTACTTTTCTGTGGTTGCTTGCCTTTCTCTGATAAATTTATAAGGAGCTGTTTTTATTATTAAATCTTAGCCGCTTGATGTATTGAAAATGGTTTGTTTGGCTGGGCACGGTGGCTCACGCCTATAATCCCAGAACTTTTGGAGGCTGAGGCAGGTCGGATCACCTGAGGTCAGGAGATCAAGAGCAGCCTGGCCAACATGATGAAACCCCGTCTCTACTAAAAATACAAAAATTAGCTGGGCATGTTGGTGCATGCCTGTAATCTCAGCTACTTGGGAGACTGAGGCTGGAGAATTGCTTGAACCCTGGAGATGGAGGTTGCAGTGAGCCAAGATCGAGCCACTGTACTCTGGCTTGGGGGACAGAGTGAGGTTCTGTGTCAAAAAATAAATAAAATAAAATAAAATAAAATAAAATAAAATAAAATAAAATAAAATAAAATAAAATGGCTTGTTCATGTCTTTCTTCTGTTTACTCTAAATATGTGCCTTTGTTCCAAAACTATGAGGGGCATTAATACATCTATGTTTTGTTTATTTGTGAGGGCTGGGTCTCCTATGTTTCATAGAAAGGTATTTTCCATCTTTCTACGGGAAGAAGGGAAGGAACACACCCTCACAGGCTCTTCCCCGGTGCATTCATGCACTGTGTCCTGCTTCTCAGTGGAACCAGCTATCAGCACCATGGACAGAACCCGGGAGATTTGGGTCCTCAGAGCAAGTGAAATGATTCAGGAGTATCTGGCCAAGGCACTAACTACAGAGACTTTTATTTCATGTAAATAAACAGTTTTCTGTTTGACTCCAAGGCCAGGATCCCGTTTTTCCTTTTGCAGTTCTTCTGAGAAAGTTAATGTTAATGAGCACAAGATGAAACTTAGCTTCAACATGATCTGTACTTTACAAATCAAAATAAAGATTACCAACACAGTCACAGACACAGGTATAACAAACTTTTGAAAATGCTTTAATATTTAACAACAAACAGGTTACTTTCTTTCCTATCTTTTAAAAAAGGTCTATTTCTCAAAGGCATAAAAATACTTTGATCCATTCGTATTAATATTGTATCATGTCTTGTGCCTTATAGAATGTTGATCCATTTAGTTGTCCATGGAAAATTAATTCATGAAGAAGTAATGGAAAAATACTGATGCTGAAGATAACAGTATATTTTAGACCATTTAATGAGTGTTGAGTTACAAAGGATATTTACTGTAATTCTGCAGTAGACCAGGCCTTCCTAAACAACAACTAGTTTTCAAAATTTTCAACTGCTAAGGTGAAATGTGGGAGAAACCTAGAAAATACCTGATAGATTGCAAAGGAGACAACAAAGACCATTGGTATATTTTTCAAGAAACCAAAAAGGGCATGAAATCCTCAAAACTATGTCCAAAACAATGTACCAACCTTAGCCCTCAAAAAAAAGTTATCCAAAATGCTACTTTGCAAATAAGGAAAGAATGGGTTGTTTACCATATCCACTTCCAAGGAATCATCTTCTCTAGAAGAGTGATGGCCTAAAGGCCAGGTGGTTCACACCTAATAATCCCAGCACTTTGGTTGGCCAAGGTGGGAGGATTGGTTTGAGGTCGGGAGCTTGAGGTTAGCCTGGGCAGGATAAGTCAGATCCCACTCTCTACAACAAAACTTAAAAAAAAAGAAAAAGAGTGATAGCATAGCAGAGTTTGTCCCAAAGATAGCAATTTTTTAAATGACATTGAAAGTGTTAGACCCAGAGTAGTGCTGAGTATTAAAACATAAACATGGTTTTTGCAGAAAAGTGAAACTACTTATAGGAAGAGTACATGTCTTTGGATGAGAATAAGGTTCTAACACCATGAGATGGCTCTGTTCCTAAAATTCGCACCACTTAAGTGATCACTTGGGCTAAGCTTTAGCGGATAAATAGTGACTCTTATTAAAATACAATTGTGTTGGGGGCCGAGCATTGTGGCTCATGCCTGTAATCCCAGTATTTTGGGAGGCTGAGGCAAGTGGATCACTTGAGGTCGGGAGTTTGAAACCAGCCTGGCCAACATGGCAAAACCCCATTTCTACTAAAAAAAAAAAAATTAGTCAGGCATGATGGCACACACCTGTGGTCCCAGCTACTTGGGAGGAGAATTGCTTGAACCCGGCAGGCAGAGGTTGCAGTGAGCCAAAATTGTGCCACTATGCTCTGGCCTGGGCAAAGAGCAAGACTCCATTTCAAAAAATAAATAAATTCAACATAAATGTGTTATTTTGGAATTTCCACACATGGTCA
Source organism: Rhinopithecus bieti (assembly GCF_001698545.2). Lineage (NCBI taxonomy): Eukaryota > Metazoa > Chordata > Mammalia > Primates > Cercopithecidae > Rhinopithecus > Rhinopithecus bieti. Next base: position 1,193,805 of record NW_016803991.1, read on the forward strand.
TATTAAGTCCCACAGAACAATGGAAGCCATGGCAGAAGCCACTCTGATGGGAGCAGGAGGAAGAGAAAATCTAGTGGCAGAAGAACCAGCCAGAAAGATTGGATATAGACAGTGCTTTAAACGTATGTGTTTCTGGACAGAAATGGATGTTATAAAGACACTAAGAAGTTCAGCTTAGCACTTAACCTGGAGAAAGGGAATCTAAGAGTGACAGACAATGCTCAGTATAGCTTCACCATTAAGACTATAGGTTTTAAAGGCAGTTAGCCTGGGCTCACATCCTAGTTTTTATACCCACTCATTTAATTAAAACTCCTTTAACCTCAACGTTCTGACCCTAACATGAGTGCATTAATATTTTCCTCTCAAGATCATTGTAAAAATAAACAAGATATTAAGTAAGTACTTAGCATAGCACATGTCATGTGACAAGCACTTGATGTGCCATAATGAGTAATTCACAGTTTTGTCTGTGACTAGTCCTCAGCTGTCCCTTCATGGATGTCCACTGGTTGCTGCTGCCAATGGTAACAGTTTTTCTTCCACCGTGGCAGACCTTCCTCTGTGTTCTAGATTGCAAGTGAGCTCTCCAGGCTGGGCTGGCCAAGCTCATCTCCAGAGAAGGAAATACCTCATATATAAGGGACATAATGTCTGTTTGAACAGACCTGGAGTTCAGGAATGTACAATTGCGAAGGAAAAATATAAATATGAATTTCATCGTAGAAAAAGTAAAGGAGATGAGTAGGGAGGCTTATAATATCACACTATATGCTTGGTACTATGCTAGGTAATTTCACTTACGTTATTTGCACTATGTTCTTGGTACTGCACAAAGTAAATTTATTCACATTTCATTTGACGTTCATCACAAACTTGTAACAAAGGCACAAGTTTCATCTATGGGTTAGAAAATTAAGGCTCTGAGGTAGGAGGCAGATCCAGAAAAATAACTAAAATAATGTATGTCAGAGAAACAAATGCAAAATGGAGCAGAGTTTTAAAAGAGAGTATTCAGGGATGCCCCAAAATCTTCCTGAGATTTTCTCTGTATAAGCAATTCTTGAGTCCTTTGGGAGGGGGCTACAGCAAAAGTAACATTGGGGTTGCTTGGGCAAGATTCCCAAGTTTGCTAGAGCACAGCAGGGGTTCGTCAGTTGTGCACTGCCAGAAGCTGTGCACTTGCCCCTAGAAAGCTTGCAAGTGTCATTGATTTCCCCCTTGGTGATTCTGACATGAACATCTGATGTTCATATGCCTATGAGGATCGCAGGGCAGGGAGCAAACAATAGCCAATTTTATTTTTTGTAGTATATACTGATATTAATATACTATACTTTACGTATATTATATATATATCTATATATATATATATTTTTAGACGGGAGGTCTCGCTCTGTCGCCAGCGCTTGGATGTGCAGTGGCCTTGCCATCTCGGCTCCCTGCAAGCTCCGGCCTCCCAGGGCTTCATGCCATTCTCCTGCCTCAGGCCCTCCTGAGTAGCTTGGGATTACAGGCGCCTGCCCTAACCATGCCTGGCTAATTTTTTTTTCTTTTTCTTTTTTTTTTTTTTTTTTTAATTTTTAGTACGGAGACGGGGTTTCACTGTGTTAGCCAGGATGGTCTTGATCTCCTGACCTCGTGATTGGCCCCTGGCCCTCGGGCCTCCAAAGTGCTGGCGATTACAGCGCATGAGCCACTGCGCCTGGCCTATATTTTCCATGGATGGGATAGGGCAAGCAAAAGTTGAGCATTTGTAACCTAACATGTAGGATATCTCACCATTTGGTCAGTCTCGACGGTTCCGCGGTGCGATTCTTGGGGCGACAGCGAAAAGCGAAATATCAGGAGGCAAACTAGATTTTATATATTAAGACTTGCTTATTTCTTTCTCTCCTAAAAGTTATTGAATATTATTCCTTGAGAAAGCTACGGTAGCCATTCTACGGTCTAAAGGCGTTCTACTGTGAAAAGTTTATAAGGAAATGATAACGGAGATAATAAGATCAGCTGCTTTTGCTGCTGAAGGGGCCTTTTGGTGATTTATTTTCTTATACGTAAGGAGACTGATATCTGCAGAAATTAGGTGACCCCATGAGAACTACCTACAAAAGATTTTAGCAATGTTGTGAGTGTCATTGTCTTGCTGGGGATCTGTCACTGGCTGTCCTGACAGAAAAAGGCTGAGGTTTCTACTATTATTGGGAATTTCCTACCCATTAGCAGAAAGCTTTGAGCAAACCCACTCATGAATGCATTAAATATAATTCAAATGAGTCCTTTGGGGAGTTTACAGCAAGGGGTTGTTGCAAGATTCCCAAGTTGCTAGAGCACAGCAGGGTCGTCAGTTGTGCACTGCAAGAAGCTGTGCACTTGCCTAGAAAGTTGCAAGTGTCATTGATCCCCCTGGTGATTCTGACATGAACATCTTGATGTTCATATGCCCTATGAGGATCAGGGCAGGAGCAAACAATAGCCAATTATATATATATATATATATATATATATATATTTTAGACGGAGTCTCGCTCTGTCGCCCAGGCTGGAGTGCAGTGGTGCCATCTCGGCTCACTGCAAGCTCCGCCTCCCAGGTTCATGCCATTCTCCTGCCTCAGCCTCCTGAGTAGCTGGGATTACAGGCTATTTATTCAATTGCAAATATCAAGCATTCTTTGTATGTTAAGCACTGTGCTAGCTAGGAGCTTAACCTACTGGGAAGAGGAGATAGATACTGTTTCTGCCTTAAAGTAGCTTGAAATTAAAAGAGGGTAAGATGACAAAATTAGGAATATAAACTGTCATAAATTTTAAGGTAAGTCAAGCAAGTGCTAGGAGAGCAAAGAGCAATACAGTGTTAAGAAACATTATTAAAAACTTGGCACTAAGACAAAGTGGGGGGTAACATGTCAGTTCAACAAGGATTATGTAATTATTTATGGAATGGTACCAGTGTTTGACTTTGCTGTTTACTACTGAGGGCTCAGACTCCATAAATTTACATGTTAACTTGTAGATTTCTGTCTGGAAGAGAAGTTAACCCTAAAGTTTACAGTGTTATTACCCTGTAGAACTTTAACCAGTTTTGTCTCTAGCTCGGCAAACTTATTTTAAAACACCTAACCTGGTGGACTATAAATACCTTATTCCTCAAATTGTTCTTTGAACTAGCTTTACCAATCTATCAGCATCCATGTTAATGAAGAAACTGAATAAAATATTTTATACATATTTAGTCTTTATTCATATGAGAGTCATGTTTTAAATATTTTAAAAACTAATTATATGACAGCAATAGGAACTATTTCTGGGAGGATGGGCACATCAGTCAGCTTGGGCTGTTATACAAAGAGGGAGGCTTAAACAACACACATTTATTTTGCACAGTTTTGGAGCCTGGAAAGTCCAAGGTCAAGATGTTAGCAGATTTGGTTCCTGGTGAGGACCCTCTCCTGACTTGTAGACAACTGCTTTCTCACTGTGTCTTCACATGGCCGAGAGAGAGTGAGCTCTGATCTCTCTTCCTCTTCTTAGAAGGACACAGATCTCACCATGAGGGCTCCATCCTCATAACCTTATCTAATTCCCTCCCAAAGGCCCCAGCTCCAAATGCCACAACATTGGGTATTAGGGAGTCAGCATATGAATTTGAGGAGGGCAGAGAGACACAAACATTCAGCCGTATCAGTGGGGTTGGGGGTTATGAGACAAGGCTTGCAGGATAAGGTTGTGGAGGATGCAGCAATTGATGGAAGCTGATGTGGTATGAAAATGGCATAATGCTGTTGAAAGAGCTCTGGTGTCAGGCAGATCTGAATTCAAATTCTGCATTCAAGACTTAACAGCTTTTAGTATAACCAACTCAGGGCCTCAATTTCTCCCATAGTGAAATGGAGCTGGTAATAATGACAATATCAGAAGGATGTTGTGATAATTATAAAATGACATACGTGAAACACAGTATGCTCTCTGGTACACAATGCTTAGTGAACTAAAGTAAGTTCCTTTCCTAGCCATTAATTGGCATTACTCTGGGAATTTCTGAGTGGAAACTCCGTTCCACACTCTCAGTTAGCAGATCTCTCCTTCTTGACATTCCTGTGATAATGGGAATGACTTATCTCTTCTATGCAAATTCTATAAAATTTTCCACCAAAATATTTAGTAGACATAGTAACCCAGAAACTCTTTGAATTTAAGCAGCTATATAGACCCTACATTTCATCTCAGGTTTCAAATGTTCAGGACCTAGTGGAACCTAAGAAAAATAATTGCACAGTAGATTTTATCTCATTAATGCAAGCTTGATTCAGTATTTGTGAAAACTGGGTAAAGATAAGCCCTCTGTTACTTACCTTTGCTCAGCTAAACCTACTTCAAAGATTAACAATGTGGGGAAAATTTTAGAAAGAATTTTTAATGTAGTTAACAAATCAAACACTATTTCCATGTGTACATTAATTGCACTTAAAATGTGCATCAAATGATGTGTAAAAATAAAATGTTCTTATCTAGTCTTTAAAACTGGTCCCCAATGGCTATTTATCAAGCTACAACTTCATCACTTTCAAGTATGTGAAGTAAGTTAAATAAATCTAATGTAAATGAGTGTTGTTAAAAGGTATTCTATAGTTTAGATTTTTCACTAATTTAAATCAAACTGCCGTGTTAGTTCCAATTGGCTTTTAGAGTAAATCTGGTTGTATACCATCTTACAGTACACATGAACACTCACTCCATGACACAGTCCGAGGTTAAATAAGTGATTTGCTGAAAATTGCAATATGTGGTGCTGATTTTTCTAAGACTCTTTAAAAGGAGCTGGGCATGGTGGCTCATGCCTGTAATCAGAGCACTTTGGGAGGTTGGAGTGGGAGGAATGCTTCAGCCCGTGAGTTCGAGGCTGCAGTGAGCTACGATTGTACCACTGCACTCTAGTCTGGGCAGTGGAACAAGAGGCCTCTAAAATCGTTAATATTTTTTAAAAGACTCTTTAAAGGAATGGGATAGAGACACAGATTATTACAAATGGTTTTTAACATCCTCTAGGTTCTTAATACATTTACTTTTAAAATTCCATTTTATTATTCTCTTTTACTTTTCTCTCTCATCTACAAATTTTACATCTCATGGAAGTAAATAATGACACCACTTATTGCCAACCCTTATTTTTTAGCCCTACTCTTCCAAATATGCTTCTAGATGTTACCATTAGTGTGTCTGGCTAGGGAAAAAAAATGTATTTCCTAATTTTTTGAAATTTTTTAATTTAAAGTAATTAAGATTTATCAAATATTTAGAACACGTGAAGCATTGATTAAAGAACTTAATATGAATTAACTAATTTAATCCTCACGATAACTCTATGAATTTGTCATTATTATTATACCAACTTTACAGATAAAGTAATGGAGAATTGAAATAAGTCAGCTCAAGGGCCCATTGATAGTAACAGTGGAGACAGGCTTTGAACTCAGGCAGTTTAGCTTAGGAGGCTGTGCTCTTGTCTACTACTTCCAGGTTCCTCCCAAACATCAAACATCTGTGTTGCCTAAATGTCACTCTGTTATAACCAGTTATAACTATGGCACTTTTCCTTAGGAAAGGAATCCTAGCAGTTAATTTTATATGTCAACTTGACTGGGCCACAGGGTGTCTAGATATTTGGTTAAACATTATTCTGGATATGTCTGTGAAGGAGTTTCTGGGTGAGATTAGCATTTCAGTTGTTAGACTGAGTAAAACAGATGGCGCTCCCCGGTATGGTGGGACCTCATATGTTGAACCTCATATGTTGAAGGTCTGAATAGAAGAAAAGGTTAAGCAAGAAATAACTCACTCTCTCTGCTTGGCTATCTTTAAGTGAGGCCATTGGTCTTCTTCTGCCTTTAGACTTGGACTGTAACTTACATTGTCAGCTCTCCTAGTTCTCAGGGCTTCAGACAACAGATCTTGGACTTCTTGGTCTCTCTTATTGTGTGAACCAATTCCTTATAACAAATTCCTTTGTGCATGTGTGTGTGTGTGTATGTATGTATGTGTGTATATATGTATTATATATACAGAGATCTATGTATATGATAGATATCTATTATATATAAAACTATAAGACATCTATACATAAGATCTATATGTAACATTTATATATGATATATATAAGATGTATAGATATATATGAAGATCTCTCTCTGTATCTGTCTATGTATCTGTATCTGTATCTGTATCTGTATCTGTATTTGTATCTGTATCTGTATCTGTATCTATATCTGTATCCGTATCTGTAACCTTATCTTTCCTTTTGGTTCTGTTTCTCTGGAGAACCCTGACCAATACAGGGACACATGAGATTTTCCCTAATGAGTGTATACTGTTCTCAGTATTATATATCAAGATATGGAATATCTTACCAATATTAAGCTTATTTACACACATGAATAATTTGTAAATTACTCCTATTCCTTTTCATTCCAAAATGAATATAAGCTATGAAATATCTCTCTATATAAGTATCTATATACTGAACCAATGGTTCCACTGGTTAGTATCTCTACCCTTGGAACTATCAAATACCACGCCAGCCAATGCCGCTGGCCCCTCCACCCCAATACAGTTTAGCATTTGATCCTCAGTTTTCTTTCATGCTTCAGTTCAGCTTATTCCCTTTCCTTGTTTCCTTTCAAAGGTGATAGAAGTAACCTTGGTTCACATTCCTAATATTATAGTATTTATCATGCCTGTGGAATTTTCTTGAAAATTTGTCTGCTTTTTTTCCCTTACACTAATTAAATAGAACTATTTTCCCCCTATGATCTGTAGAGTTTCATGAATATTAATCTAGGCTGGGGTTTTGTTGTATTAAGTCTTTTGTAGATTTGTAAAGAGACATAAAACTGTAACTAATCTCTCTGTGAATCTCAAGATTTGTGGCTAACTAAAGCAAGCCAGCACACCTTTAAGGAGCCCACAAACTACTATTTAGAAGAAAGTTCAGGAGTGGAGGCAGGCTTCTGCTTTTAAGAACTCTTAGCATGTGACAAATAATTGTCTTTGAGCATATCTGTAAATGGATCTGCAAATGAGTAAAATTGCAAATGTGAGAATATAGTTTATTTTTCAAAAAAGTTTGTGACTGGTTAGTTAACAGTGTCAGGTTCTCAGCACTTCAGAGGCAGGGGAGAAAGAGAATTGTAAGCTACAACTGTAGAGAATTATCAGAATGTTATCATCAAGCCCAGCAGGAATTTCATTGTTGGACAAAGCACAATGCTATAAGGTGCAATCTCATAAACCCTGAAGTCCAATTCAATGACTTTTATTCCCAATCGCTCTTTGTTTAACATGAAAACTCAGTCACTGGAATTTACTTTTGCAGTTTATGGCTTTCTGGACCTTTACATTAAATATATGTTAGAAACTACACACATTCAGCAAAGAATGTAAGCTCAGGGATCAACCTAAGAGACTACCCATTTCGCTTACCAAGAAGCGGGGAAAGGTGGGTCTGGAGAGGTACAGCAATTGGTCAATGCTAGTTTTAGGTCAGACCTGGGAAAAAAAATCCATGTGAATTGGTGCCCAGTCCAGAGGTCCTCCCAGAGCCCATTACTCCACTGTATGATACATTGTGAAATGTGTCCTCCTGTTTTGTCTGTAAAATGCCCTTCCTTTAAATTCCATAGCTGAAAAAGGCACAGTGGAACTAACTGTGGCTGAGAAGCAAAAACAGAGAAACAGTGAGTGGTTTTGACTCCGTTAGAATTGATTCCAGAGGGCACCTCCAGCATTCTCTAAAGAACATTCAGCCAGAGCCCCAGGAGGGCATCTTTACAAATTAATATGCTGCTTCCTCAACAAATTAAAGGTTAAAGGTTTGAACTTCACATATCACTTCTACGTCAAACCCCAAGATGCTGTACTTCAGGGAAAGAAAAGGTGTGCCCTCTGATTCATAGGTGAAAAGGGAGCAAACCATTAGACTTTTGAAAATAAGTTAATGAGAGAACAATGTAAGGTGTCCTTAAGGGAGACGGTCACCTGAATTTGGGATCCGTTGAACTGAATTTCACACACAGAGACAAACATGTTTCAAGCAGATGTTTGGTGCTAGCTCCTGTGCTACCTGCAGAGATAAAAAGGGAAAAAAAAATACCAACTCTGCTTTGTAGGACTTATAGTCTAATGGGAATAAAAGACACCTAAAACTATATCGCTGTATAATAAGGAAAATAAGACCTAGAGATGCGAGCAGAGCATGAAAGAAGTGCACATGATGGCTTAGGAGTTTGGCGGTGGGGGGCGGGAGGGCTCTTGAAGGGGATGCTGTCTGAGCTGAGTCTTGAAAGCCAGGTGAGGAAAGGTAGAAAGGCCACTCTATGCAGAGGACATAATTAAAGACATAGAGGTGACATATGATGGAGGGTAAGAATTTTGAAAGTTTTCAAAGACTCACATCTCAAGTAGAAGGCTTGAAGTCATTGCAATGGAGATGAAAAGCCTCTTCCAGGCCCTCTGATTGAAGATCTTGAAGGCCAAGCTAAGGCTCTAACTTTTATTTTGAAGGATGTAGGGTGGCAGAGAAAAAATATGCATGGTGTACATGGATTATTCTGCACATAGTATAGAGATCCTACAAAAGAAAGAACAAAAAAGGCAGGAGGAGCGTTTGAAAACCCTTGCAATAGCCCATGTAAAAGCTGGTACAAACCCAAAAGGCAGTCATGGTCGAGACAGAGTGGAGGGGAAATGGTACTAAAAAGTGAGATTTAGGGATTAATTGGGACAGAAGGGTAAAAGGTTAAGAGGAAATTAAAATGACTTTAATTAGTTCATGAACAGATTTTGTTTCCCATTTTTGGAAAGAGAGTAAGCAAGTCTTCGTTTTACAAAGGGTAGATACAACCTATTAGGAAAAAGTGAAAATTTATGATTGCTATCATCTGGAAGTTCAAGTATGTGTAGAGAAGTATGTGTAAACGCTGAGTGGCCAATCAAGCAGACTATACTGGTAGAAGCCACTGTCTCTGGGCTATAAAGACATCCTCCTCTGATTCATGGAGCTGGGGCTGGAACTCTGCAAGCAATCTTTCTGCTTTGTCAGTTTTTCTGCTTTGTCAGTTGCCTCCCTTTAAGCAGGACCAGAGTGAAATAAATGGCAGGTAGAGAGGGATAAGAGCCTTGTCCCTTCCTGAATTGCTTGTTGTTCCTGTAAGAGACACTTCAGCAATTAGCCCTTTTCCTGCCAGTAGCATTGGCTCCAATCTCCAGTTTTTGTGTGTGTGTTTGTTTGTTTTTGAGACAGGGTCATTCTCTGTCATCCAAACTGGAGTGCAGTGGCGTTAACATGGCTCACTGCAGCCTCAACTTCCTAGGCTCAAGCAATCTTCCCGCCTCAGCCTCCCAAGTAGCTGGAACCACAGGTACGTAACCACACCTGGCTAAATTTTTAAATTTTTGTAAAGATAAGAGTCTCATCATGGTGCCTGGGCTGGTCTCAAACTCCTGGGCTCAAGCAATCCTTGCATTGAAGGATGTAGGGTGACAGAGAAAAAATATGCATGGTGTACATGGGCCTTCCAAAGTACTGGGATTACAGGTGTGAGCCACCATACCCAGCCTAGTGTTTTTTGTTTTGCTTTGTTTTGTTTTAAGGTGCATCCAGAAGCAGCCTCATTTTTACCTCCTGAAAGATAAGAACACCACTTATACAGCACTTCCCACCTCCTCACAGAGTCCTAGCTCTGCTAGACCTGCCCTGGGATGCTGAGGCATTGTAATAAGTCAGCAGTGTCTCCTCTTCAAAAAGCCTGAGATCTAGCTCTGCAAGGCTTCTCCCCCAGTGCTGGAAGGTTATGAGAACCCCTGGCTTTCCCTCATGCCCCAGCTCTAGGTGCTAATAGGTGGCCTTAAATATTTTTGTGAAACTCCTAATACATTTGTAGTAGTTAATATTTTAGAGAATATGTGAGATTACTCAAAAATCCAGGAGAGGAAATAGTCTTCCTCATGAATTCCCCACTGACTTGTATCTGTGTGTGTGTATGTGTGTGTGTTTCCACCCCTTTCTCTGTGTGTAGCAAAAGAAATGTTTTTTTTTTTTTTTTTTTTTTTTTTTTTTTTTTTTGAGACGAAGTCTAGCTCTGTCGCCAGACTGGAGTACAGTGATGCGATCTTGGCTGACTGCAACCTCCTCCTCCTAGGTTCAAGCAAATCTCCTACCTCAACCTCCAGAGTAGCTGGGACCTACAGGCTTGCGCTGCCATGCCTAGCTAATTTTTGCATTTTTAATAGATATGGGATTTCACCATGTTGGCCAGGATGGTCTCGATCTCCTGACCTCTTGATCTGCCCACCTCAGCCTCCCAAAGTGCTGGGATTACAAGTGTGAGCCACCATGCCTGGACAATGCTTAATATTTTTTGAGTGAATGGAAGAAAGTACAGAAAAAAGAGGGGGGAAAGAAAGAAAGCTGAATAAGATAATCTTCAGGTTGGAGGTGTGATAGAGGCTGCTAGTTGCTTACTCAATATCTATTCTCCCTTTATTATTAAGATTTTATTTGAGCTATTAATGAGTCTACTTCTGAGATCTTTGCACCTAGGGTAATAACAAATGACAGAAATGTTGATTATGACTTCCAGGAAGGATCCTTGAAGAGCGCTGATTCTTCCAGGAGTACAATTTTTTTTTTTTTTTTTTTTTGGTCTTTTCTCCTTTCTCCTTTTTGCCATGCAAGGGCAGGAGCTCCAGCAATCATAATGGGCTATGAGGTAACCTTGAAGATTGTGGATTAGAGAGAAGGAGTGTTGGTTTCTAATGGCTAAAGCTGCCATACACACCCAAGCTGGATACTTATCTATGAGACTTGTTTAAATGAAAGAGAAATAAACTTCTATTATATTAAATCAACGTTTTATTATATATAGTGCAATACATTACAGTTCAAAGTGATAAAAATGGGTCTTAAAATGATCTATAAGAGGTATTTGAAAGTCTTATTGGAACTTTATATAAATGCTAGCAGAAAGTTTTTATTAAAGGAAAGAATGGATTTATAGTCATTGTTCCTGGATTTAATTAATGAGCATCATCAAAAATATCAATTTCTTCTTCACTAGGACAGCATTTGGTTTCTAAGAATAGTGATTATACTCCTCACATCTCCAACTTCTTCCTTCTTTTTTCCAATTGGACATGGTTTAAAATTCCTGTCTTAACTTAATCCCCAGATGATGACCAAAGGCAGGGATCCCTTTATGGTGTTTACCAACAGTTTTCTCATAAGACTGTCACTGCTATTGATGCTGTGACCACAGGAATTTTAGTAGAATCTAACATTTGGTACTGCTGCTTGCAGATGTGCTTCTGCTGCACAGGGGAGCCCAGTGGAACAGCTAAGGAAGGAAGATGGAGCCCCTCAGATGCTCCACTTTTCTGATGAACATCCTCATTAAGAATGCCTACACATATCAATTAAAGATTTCATATTCTGTTTTTAAGAGCCATATTATCTAATGACAGTGTAGCATGTGGTTAACAGTGCATTCCATAGCCAGGTGGCATAGGGTCAAAGCGCAGCTCTGCTTGTCACTTGGTCTTGCTATAAATCAGTATCCTCATCTGTAAGGAACCTTGAAAGTATCACCTCCATGCAATGATTGTGAGGATGAAACGTGCATGTACATCCCTATATAGAGACTTAGAATTGCTGGCACGTGTATCTCATCAAAGTTTCAGAAAATCAGAATAGTTGCTACTCTATAAATATATGCTATTTCTATTCCTACCTAGTAGTAGCATTGGGTAAGTTGACTACATTCATATTCTGTGTTGTTCTGAGAATCCTCACAGGTTCTTAGATTCACTTTCTAAATCTGAGAATAACATATAGATTTCCCTCTTCCTGGAATGGATGTCCCCTTTTCTTCTCAGTAAAGTCTTATGAATACTTTCTGATTCAACTCAAGCATCCCACATTTCTGGTTAAATGTCTTCTTCCCTGAAACAGCAAGCTTCTCAAGGGCAAAGACGGCATTCTATTCACATTTGACGTTCCTAATATATAATATAATATCTGGTCTCCTATAGGTGATTACTACATGTTTGTTGAATGATAATGAGTTATTGAACCATGAAAATAAGGGCTGTGAATAAACATAATTATTTCATTATATCTCCTCCTTCTTTGCTTTTTTAAAGAACAAGGCCTTATTAATTTTTTGGGCCTACAAAAAATTAATTTTAAACAGGTTAATCTTTAAAAAAAAAAAGTAACATATTTATTTTCAAAGCAATTATCACTACATACCAGACTCTGGGCTAAATGTTTTACACTATTTACATGGTTTCACTCAATTTTCACAAAAATCCTGTGAGACAGATATTATTAGTCCCATTTTACAAATGAAGAAACCGAGGCTTTCAAGAATGTTAGCAACTTCCCTAAATTTACATAGCTAATAAGTGGCGGATTGGGTATTGAAACTCAGTTCTCTCTGATCCCAAGGCTGTACTTTAATCAGAATGCTCCACAAGGGCTTTTTGCAACTTAATGTGAATGTAGCAAATGACTGGGGATCTTGTTAAAATGCAGATTCTGATTTTGGTAGCTCTAAGCTGAGGCCAGAGATTCTACATTCCTAATGCACCCTGAGCGGATGCTGATGCTGTGTAGACCACCCGCTGAGGAGATGCAGTTGTTTAGATGTGCCTCTGCTGCTCCAATCTATGGATTCTGCTGGACTCAGTGTTTGGATTGGCTCCGGCTCAGCAGCAAGCACACGAGAGAGTTCCTTTCCTCGATGGCAGTGGTCTTGGCCGCAGTCTCTTCCCTTCTCCTCACCATCGCCCTCTCTCTTTGACCGGTCTTGTTTTGGTGCTTCCTGCCTCGTGACCCCACTGCCCACTTTCTCATTCCTTACCCTGCCTTGACGTCAGTGCTTTCTTTGTCTGGGACTCACAGTGCCATTGGAAACATTAACTGATAGATCTTCTTTAGCTTTTGGCGTTTTTTTTTTGTTTTTGTTTTTTGTTTTTCCATATCTTTAGAAAACACGTCTCACTGTCATCCAGGCTGGAGTGTAGTAGTGCAATCACAGCTCACTGCAGCCTCCAATTCTTCCCACCTCAGCCTCCAGACCAGCTGGGACTCCAGGTGTCCACCATGATCCCTGGCTGATTTTTTAATTTCTTTCTTTTTTTTTTTTTTTTTGTAGAGATGTGATCTCACTAGCTTGCCGAGGCTGTTCTCAAACTCACAGCTTCAAGCAATCCTCCAGCCTTGGCCTCCCAACATGCTGGGAAAGCATGCCTGGCCTCACTCTTGGCTTTTCAATTTAGAGTTGCTAAGAAATATCGTCAGCAGTATGGCTGAATAACAAAGCTAACATGGACTAAATAAACTAAATAAAAAACAGTAAAACTAACACGGACACTCTTTTATCTTGAAACACATAGTAATCCTGGATTTTATTTTTGGAAAAGCATCAGAAATATATACAGTCAAGTTTGAAAGATGGTAATCTAACTTTCTTTCCCAAAAAAAAAGAGAAAATTCATAACCAAGGCAGTTATTGTAAAAGCTGACTCAGTAGCAGTCCAGAGGGCAAAAGCAACATATAGGCCTGAGCCCTTTGAGAGGTTGTGATTTAACATCCATCCAGGAACTGTAGCTGTATCCTTGAAGACCGTATGACATGGAAAGCCACAACTAAGAGCTATGCACCAAGTAAGGTCTCTGAAGGACTCTCTTTTTCAGGAAAAAAAAAAAAAAAAATGAGTTTGAAAACTCCACTCACTGCCATGAACAGCAACAAGAAAACATAACATCTTCCAGGATCTTTCACAGAGAAAAATATTTTATTCAAATCAAACCCCAAAACTACCATAGACAGATGTGAAACCTTTATTCATATCAACACATGCTCTAGGTATCCCAATTTGATAAATTAGCATATAAACTGAATTTTAAACAGTAAATTATCCAAGGCCCTCATTAGAAGCGGATGCTGTACTGCTCTATTTGTAAATTTCCAGAGGACATCTTGCACAAATCTCCCCCAATCTCCACCACACACACACACACACTCATATCCACAAACTCCGACTCATTATGAGATAAGCTCATGATAAGGCTTTGCAAATCTCACAACTTCACCATGAACAGATGTGATTCTTGAATTCAGCTCACGTGTGCTATAAGTATCCCAAGACGGTAAATTGGCATATAAACTGAACTCAGGGTAGTAATCTCCCAGGACCCTAAGTAGAAACTCATGCATGCCTTGACACTCTATTTTGAAACTCTCAAAATCCACAGGGCACAAGTATCCCCTGTGTGTGTACATACATGCACAAAGAAACAAACCAACAAAAGAGCTTGTACTGAAGATGAGCTCATAATAAGACATTACAAATCTCAAGACTAATGTGAGACTTACGGTGAATGAACATAGGAACCGAGTAGCAATTTCTCCAATGATCCTCAGTAGCAGTTGATGCCATAACATTCAATTTGGAAATTCCCAAAACCCAAGGTGCACAGATCTCCCACAGAAAAATCATATTCCACTGAATATGAGCTCATTGTAAGATGTTTAGTCTTTAAATTTATAAGCACTTTCCCTTGTATGTGACTTGGACTTCAGGACCAGCCTGGGCAACATAGCGAAACCCTATCTCTACAAAAATTAATGTGGCATGGTGGTGTGTGCCTATGGTCCCAGTTACTCGGGAGGCTGAGGCAGCAGAATCGCTTGAACCCGGGCGGCAGAGGTTGTAGTGAACTGAGATCACACCACTGCACTCCAGCCTGGCGACAAGAGCGAGACTCCATCTCAATAAATAAATAAATAAATAAATAAATAAAATCACAATAAAAAAGGATACTATGAAAAATAGGAAGACATTTAAAAGAAACAAATCAAACTAATGACAAAATAATTATAATAGTAATAACTCAATTAATTGGTTAAAAGATTTAACAAAGACTTAGAAAGACAAAAACTTAGAAGAAAAAAGGTTGAAATTACTGAGTGTTCAGCCCAGAGGCAAAAATGAGTGTACACTATAAAAGTGAGATTAAGAGACCTAAAAGGTAGTATGAGAAGGTTGAACACATGCCTTATTAAGTTTAGAAATAAAGAAAAATGGAAATGAGAGAAGTGCAATATTCAAAGAGATAAAACTGAATTATTTTCTAAAATGGAAGATGCATGGATTCTCAGATTGATGAAGCCCACCAAGCTCTGAGCTCCTAGACAAAATGCTGTAGAACAACAAAGAAAAGACAAAGTCATACAAGCATCCATAAGGGGAGGGCTGATTATCACAAAATAAACACAAATTAGACTGTAAGAAGACCTCTCTGCAGCACAGTAGAGAGGAGAAGGTAACAAAACAATCACTTTACTATGTCGAATGAAATAATTGTCCACCTAGACTTTTTCATCTAGCTCAAGTATCATTTAAGGGCAAAATTCAAAACTGTTTTTTTTCCCAATAAAGGAAGGAGTAAGAGAATTGTTCTCTGTAGATTCTCTCTGAATGATCTCCTGCGGGTGGATCACAAGGTCAGGGGATTGAGATCATCCTGGCTAACATGGTGAAACCTCGTCTCTACTAAAAGTACAAAAAAAATTAACCAGGCGTGGTAGGCGCCTGTAGTCCCAGCTACTCGGGAGGCTGAGGCAGGAGAATGGCATGAACCCGGGAGGCGGAGCTTGCAGTGAACCAAGATCGAGCCACTGCACTCCAGCCTGGGCCACAGAGTGAGACTCCATCTCAAAAAAAAAAAAAAAAAAAAGAATGTACTTCAGTAAGAAAATTAGATAAAAGCAATAATAAGTAAATAAACTGGTAAAATTGGTAAATGTAAGGATATAGGTAAATAATTGTTAATTATAAAGAAAAGATAAAATAATATTTAAATTTTAACAATGAATGTGGAAAGTTAACTATAAGGAAATTCAAAACGCTGAATAATAATGGCATGTAATTTGACATGGCAGGGTTAAAATTTTTTTCTGATTTTCCTCAATTGTTCTGGTAAAAATATAGAGATGTTGATTGGATTTACGTACTGCTAAGCCAAATATACATGTTAAAGGTAAAAGAACAGAAAGAAAATTATTTCCAATGCAGAGGAAGGAAATACAGGTTTATTACTTTTCTTTATTTCACTTTCTTTAATTTTAATTTTAATTTTATGTTCCGGGGTACATGTGCAGGATGTGCAGATTTGTTACACAGATAAACATGTGCCATGGTGGTTTGCTGCACCTGTCAACCCATCACCTAGGTATTAATCCCCACATGCATTAGCTATTTTTCCTAATGCTCTCCCTCCCCCACCCTATCCCCTGGACAGGCCCCAGTGTGTGTTGTTCCCCTCCCTGTGTCCACGTGTTCATATTGCTCAGCTCCCACTTATAAGTGGGAAATGAGGTGTTATTATTTTCCATGGATGCTGCAACTACTACAAACTGGATGGCTGAAAACAACAGAAATGTTTTCTCTAACAGTCCTGGGCTGAGTCAATTTCACGGACCACACTTCCTCTGCTGGCTCCAGGGGAGAATCTGCTCCTTGTCTCTTCAGGCTCTGGTGACTGTCGGCCTCTTCAGGCTCCGGGGACTGCCAGCCAGCATCCCTTGGTTTGCGGCAGCATCTTTCCAATTTCTGACTCCATTGTCACATCACTTTCTCTTCTGTGTGTGTCTGTCTAATTCATAAGCATGCTTGTGGGGGAATTTAGGGTCTATCCAAATTATTCAGGGTCTCAAGATCCTCATCCTTATCTCTAAGATCCTTTACTTAATCACATCTTCAAGGACCCTTTTCCAAATAAAATATTATTTACAGGTCCTAGGGACTAGTACATGGATATATCTTTGGGGCTATCTTTTTGCCCACAATAACAGGAATAACAAAAACACAACCTATCAAAATAGTAACAATAACAAAACAAAGTAAAATCCAACAGAAAAGAGGGGTAATAAGAACAATATAGCCAATTTTCTGTTCCCTTTGAATGCTTCTAGCTTATTTTCTTTCCTCAACTTAACCTTCAACTCTGAACCTAGATTGGAGGAAGGAACAACATTCAGTGAGGAGTCAGCCAACTATGGCCTGTGACCAAAACCCAGCTTCCCACCTCTATTTATAAATAAAGTTTTATTGGGCCACAATCATGCTCATTCTTTACATATTTACATATTTTTATGGCTATTTTTGTGCTTCCACAGCAGAGTTCAGTAGCTGCAACAAAAACAGTGTATGACCTACAAAGCCAAAAGTATCTGCTCCTTTGCAGAAAACGTTTGCCACACCTTGAATTAGATCATTGACTCCACATGGATATAAGGAGGAAGTAAATTTGATGGATTAATTTATTGTGCCTCTATGTGGGTAGGTGTGATGCACATTTTGAATCAAAATCACCACTTTTAGTGGAACTGTAGTTCTCTCAGTTCTTTTTTTTTTTTTTTTTTTTTTTTTTTTGAGGTGGAGTCTCACTCTGTCTCCCAGGCTGGAGTGCAGTGGTGCGATCTCGGCTCACTGCAACCTCCGCCTCCCGGGTTCAAGCGATTCTCCTGTCTCAGTCTCCCGAGTAGCTGGGATTACAGGTGCCCGCCACCATGCCCAGCTAATTTTTATATTTTTAGCAGAGACAGGGTTCCACTGTGTTGGCCAGGCTAGTCTGGAACTCTTGACCTCGTGATCCACCTGCCTCAGCCTCCCAAAGTGCTGGGATTACAAGTGTCAGCCACCACGCCTGGCCAGTTCTTTCCTTCATTTGTCAACTTGACAAATGAAGGAAAAATGTTTTGGTTTTCTGGATTTGGGAATTTGGATTCAGGATTTCCTTCAACTCTGCAGGATGTGTATGAAGAAAGAGTTGCAGTTAGATGCTAAGGACACTGGACTGGAGGAATAAGGAGCAGTAATATTGCTGAAATTTTTATGAAAAGTGTAGGCAGCCTGTGTTTTACTCCTACTGGAAGGCACATTTTGACCTCATTTTATTTTCACTTCTATTGTAAGCTGCCTCAAATCACTTCGATGGAAGTAGATGTGGTATAAATAAATAAGCATATGTGGACAGCACAAAAGAAAGAGAAAATGTGGAGCAGAAAAAAATAAATCTCATAAGTAGCTGTATTTTAAGTGGAAGGTCAGGCTTTGGATTAGGCAATGTTTATGAGATATTTATGGAATGCCTTAAAATGCCATGGAAATGTCAATGATGGTCACAGCTCTTGAAAACAATAATGTCAGAATGAGCTGATTTAGTTATTCTGCAGCTTGACTTTCACTGCTTTATACCTGATGTGAATGCCTGTTCCTCCAGGCTCCATGTCGGGCTCACATAGCACAGCACTCTCTGGTCCAGGGGGCCACTGACAGCCTTCACTGATGCCAGCTCAATGGGAGGAATGCACTTGGCCTCTCTGAATTCCCAGTAAGCATGACTAAGCATGACTAGGGAATTGGACTTTTTTCTCCTGCCTGTTATAGAAAATTAAGATAAAATGTCTATTTTAAAATACCTTTACATTATTTAAATTAGTACTTCACTGAGCTGTCATGAAAATAAACTGGAGGGATTATCACACTCTCTGGGTTGAGACAGACTTTCTTCTTCATAAAGAGAGATGAAAGAGATTTGATCACACCACCTCTCACGCTGACATCAGTTCATTTTCTTTGGTCTTTCATTTCTCCT
Source organism: Rhinopithecus bieti (assembly GCF_001698545.2). NCBI lineage: Eukaryota > Metazoa > Chordata > Mammalia > Primates > Cercopithecidae > Rhinopithecus > Rhinopithecus bieti. The sequence continues at coordinate 1,212,523 of NW_016803991.1, forward strand.
GCCTGTCTTGGAGATTCTCCGCAGAGCAAATAAGTCTCCCTAAACAGTGTCAGTAAGCAGCATATGGAAGTGAAGAGGATGATCAGGAAAGAGTCAGCTCTGGGCTCCCCAAAGAACACCAGAAATCACTCTGATGAAGCAAACCTAGGTTTGCTGGGCACATCACAGTAGAGAAAGATACAATGCTGGCAGGGCCTTAGTAGTAGCTCAGAAGGAGGATGTCAGGGGAAGATATTTAGAGGATTTTGAAGACTGGGCTCAAGGAATATAAGGTAGGTATTTCAAGGCTAGGATCTGAGTAGATTTGGATGAATTATTTTTATGTAATACTTAAAGATGGGTGAGGTGATGGTCTTAAAGCCAATCTTGATATGGAAATTTTTTGTTTGATAAATGAGTTGTTTGCCCAGGGGAACAATTTATTTCTCCAGATAGGAGAGCTATTTACCTAGATTGAGGAAACTGTTCCCATAAATTAATTTGCAAAAACTTCATGAAGCAAACAATGAAATTGTTTGTTGGTTTACAGCCTGATCTTTCTGGACAAGAGTGAAATCAGTTTGACACTGATGGTTTCTGTTTAGTTTTGTAGGTATGTGGATTCAGAGGGGTCTCCATTCTCAAAGGTTTTACCATAAAGCAAGACATACAGGATAAGGTCATTCCTGTTCCTCCACTCTTGAGAGTTCAAACTTGTTCATTTCCAAATATATTCTCCTTCATGAAAATGTCTAAAACTTGCCATTACTTTGGAAACATTGTTAGCCCCTACTCTTGTCTGGTCACATTCAGGTGTATACTTAAGTTATTTTACTTTTTGCTCTTGTTCAGCCTTCAACAGATCTGAAGTTCTCTTAAGAGTTGACAGTTGAAGTAAAAATACTTTGTTTCTTAGGAACTGGAAATAAGAACTCAGGATTTATTTTAACTCTGCACCCTGCTTTCTTCCATGAAAGATTTGTAGTTGGATACTAAGCACCCTGGGATTTGAGGGAGAATGGGGAAGTAAAAGCTGGCAAGGGCATTCCTATCAGGCTGCTTCCTTTATGCAACCTCTCCATTAGGTGCCCAGTTTTAAAAATGGGAGAATAAATCAGCTACATGAGCAGTTGAGCATGCTTTGAAACTTGTTACTGCTCATGGAGGCCAGATGTTTCATGTGACTTTGTCTTGCTCCCTGTAAGAACTGGCTCATCTCTGCAATGCAGGGATTGAACTTTATATATTATCGAGTCCATTTAGAAACAAAATCCTTAACCAGACCAGAATGATTATGCTACCACTCCCCAGAAACTTCTGGCCATAAAATTAGATTTCTTGATATCAGTAACAGTCAAAATCAGGCCTGAGTTTGCCATGATTAACCTGTCCTGTCATTAGAAATGGATTGTACTCTGTCTTTAACCCATGCTGCTGGAGACCACTGATTTTTGTTGTTGTTCTTTACATGCTGCCATAGATCCTAAATTATTTTCTTTACTTCGTCAGCCTACAATGAAGTCCTAGCGTGGCTCTTGGGCCTGGGTCCATAATAATTGGGGCAGGGATATAACGACCTTCCCCAAGCTGTGAGGAAGACTGCCATGTCCCCATGCCCTACCTGTGCATTGACCTGAGACTGTCTTAATGTTTGAAGTCAAATCATTCCATCTGAACGGAATGAGAAGCTGACCAGAGAGCTACCCTGCTGCTTTCCATTCCCCCAGTCTATTTGAACCTTATTCTCCAACTCATTCAGCTTCCTGTCTTGATTCTAACCTTTGATTAATCTGTTTAGGTTTGTGACCCTTCTTCCTTCCTTCCTTCCTTCCTTCCTTCCTTCCTTCCTTCCTTCCTTCCTTCCCTCTTTCCTCCCTCCCTCCCTCCTTCCGTTCTTTCTCTCTCTCTTTTCTCCTTCCCTCTCCCCTGCTCTCCCTTTCCTTTCCTCTCCTTTCTCTTTCTTTCTTTCTTTCTTTCTTTCTTTCTTTCTTTCTTTCTTTCTTTCTTTCTTTCTTTCTTTCTTTCTTTCTTTCTTTCTTCTTCCTTGCTTGCTTTCTTCCTTCCTTCCTTGCTTCCTTCCTTGCTTGCTTTCTTCCTTCCTTCCTTGCTTCCTTCCTTGCTTCCTTCCTTGCTTGCTTCCTTTGTCTCCTTCCTTCCTTCTTCTTTCTTTCTTTTCTTTCTTCCTTCCTTCCCTTCCTCCTTCCCTTTTTTCTCTCTTTCTCTCTCTCTTTTCTTCCCCTTCTCTTCCCTTCCTTTCCTTTCCTTTATCCTTCTCCTTCTTTCTTTCTCTTCCTAACTTCCTTCCTGCCTTTCTGCCTTCCTGCCTTCCTTCTTTTCTTTCAAATTTCACAATGCCAACAATAGCAATGACCTGGTACATGTACAGAAATCACTTTTAGCAACTGTCACCAAGATCTATGTCCCATAATGATGGAAAGAAGATTGCCTGTGTCTACATCATGCCCGAGTGTTTCAGCTTCCACCCTTACAGGCTTGGCTTGAAGTACCTAGCTTCATGGCGAGAAATCCAAAATCCACCAAGTAGGTCTATGTAGCATAGTTAACATGGAAGTCTGAAGAAAAGAGATTACAATCTGAGTTTTAAGTTTCCCACCTAAACCTTTCTCCTTCAGTGAACATTTTTTAGGCAGACTCACTCAGTACTTCCTATCACTTCCTGGGGTGCTAAGTTCTGACACCTGCCCTTTCACTATAGAAGCTAAGGCAATTATTGCAGGTTCCATAGCCAGATGCTCTCACTCAACGCCCCTTTACCTAAGACATGGCTCACCGGACTTTTATTTGGGACTGTGATTTCTCAGCAGTAAGACACAAGCTGCAGAGCTTGTTTCAGCTACTAGGGGAAATTATGGAGCCGTTCCTGCTACGAGCACCATCTAGAGCTGCCTTGTTTCTGTGACTCAGGCTTGATTCTGCCACCCCCTTTCAACCTCATGAATTCCCCATGTCTTTCCTATAGATTCCCTTTTTTGTTTGTTTGTTTGTTTATCTTAGCCAGAGCCTGTCTCTATTGCCCGCAAGTAAGGTACCATCCCAACTTTCATTGCTTTCAAGAGGCTGTGTATTACAAAGTTGTGTTTTGGTGCAGCCAGTTGAGGTTGACTTCTTGATGATGACCAGGCTAGCCCATGCCCTGTTCTGCCTAATTGTACTAGAAAACATATATCCTGTCAGTCACAGTCAGCTCCCAAAACAAGCTGTACAGCAAAGGACATTCTTACAGAAAAAAATATTTTCTCTAAAATCGTATACTGAATCTGGCTTGCTTCTGAGCTAAGAGACAACTGCCTCCTCCACTGATCCGATAAGCCAAGTCTATGATGAGACCATTTCAGATAGCGATGGTCTGATAGCAGTGTCTCGCCATCAATTTTGGCTTAAAGCTGGCAGTCCAGAAACAGCTCCTTTCTGAAGTTTAATTTTTATCTTCCTGGCTCTGCATGTGAGAGAGAGAAAGAGAAAGAGAGGCAGCAAGGAAGAAAAAGAGAGAGAGACCCTAAATGGAAGCACAGAGCTCAGTTGAACAAACCAGCAGTTCTTGTTTAGTTCGTTACATCCTTTCCCAAGGGAATGCAGCTTTGTTTTACACTTATTTGCTTCTCACCTGATTTTAAATCTACAACCTTTCTTATCCAGTCACTCTTTCATAGTAATAATCAAATGGCAATCCGCATGGCACCAAGGTTAAGATTTCCCAAGCGTCTTGCATTGTACAGTTTTCCTTGTGAAGGGCAATGTTCTTTGTGGCTAGGACAAGTCCTTGTGTGTCCACCAGCCCACCTCCTAGATTTTTAACCAGTCGAAGTCCTGTTAATGTGAACAGATAGTTTTTGAAAGAGAAATCAAAGGCCAATGGTGACTTTTAACAGGTTTCCATGTGCCCTTTGTCATAACAATGGCAACAATAAAACAGTAGATGTGGGCTAATGATTAATCAATAATATTTTCTTTTCTTTTTTTCTTTCTTTTTTTTGAGGTGGAGTCTCACTCTGTCGCTCAGGCTGGAGTGCAATGGCATGATCTCGGCTCACTGCAACCTCCGCCTCCTGGGTTCAACCAATTCTCCTGCCTCAGCCTCCCCGGTAGCTGGGATTACAGGTATGCCCCACCACCCTCGGCTAATTTTTTTGTATTTTTAGTAGTGATGGGGTTTCACCATATTGGTCAGGCTAGTCTCGAACTCCTGATCTCTGGTAATCCACCAGCCTCGGCCTCCCAAAAATCTCATCCTGGGATTACAGGCATGAGCCACCACACCTGGCCTCATCAATAATATTTTCATGAAGCCTTCCAGCACATGCTGTAAACATGGACATCAATATGTAAAATAAACATAATTATTCACCTATGTCTCACAACATCTTTGTGAGATAGGCATTTATATTATTGATATTACTAACCTCAATTAATAATAAGTAAATAAACCTGCTGTTCCAACAGGGTAAGTGATTTGCTTCAGTTACAAATTAGTATATCATGGAGGTAGGTCTCTAGAACTTGCTAACTAAAGGATGTCTGTAAACCGGCAGCATCATTATCAGCTGGGAACTGGAAGAAATGCAGACCCTCGGGCCCCCAACCCAAGCTGCCGAATCAGACTCTATATTGTAACAAGGCACCAGGTAATATTTTGCACAGCGAGGTTTACAGAACACTAGATTGTCTGTGTTACAGTGTTACGGAAGCTTTAGTATTTTTTGTCACTAGCAGCCTCTTTGTCCCTCAAAGTATCTCACCAGGATTTTTTTTCTTTTTCCCCACTCTGTCACCCAGGCTGTAGTGTAGTAGCATGATCTCAGGTCACTGTAACCTCTGCCTCCCGGGTTCAAGCGATTCTCCTGCCTCAGCCTCTGGAGTGGCTGGGACTACAGGCGTGCGCCACCACACCCAGCTAACTTTTGTATTTTCAGTAGAGACAGGGTTTCACCATGTTGGTGAACTCCTGACCTCAAGTGATCCACCCACCTCAGCCTCCCAAAGTGCTGGGATTACAGGGGTGAGTCACTATGCCCAGCCCTCACCAGGATCATTTTCTAGAAATCTGGCTAATAAAGTAAGAAATCACAAAGTTTGGGGCTGCAGTTTATCCTTCACTTTTTTTTTTTTTAGTCCAAGAAGTTATTTTGTCCTTTTCCAATATTATCATTAGTAAAAACAAAAGTAAGCATAGCTACAAAAGGACAGAATGAAAGAAAAAAAAAGCATACTCAGTAGATTATTTCCTCCCCCCCCCCCCCCCC
>NW_016803991.1:1217912-1233980 GCF_001698545.2 Rhinopithecus bieti
CCCCCCCCCCCCCCCCACCTTTTTTTGGATTTGAAGAGCTGCCCCAAAATGCACACACCATTATGACAAATTATGAGGAGGCTGAGGAGAGCTACAAATTGAGTCATTTTGCAGTCTGTTGTTAATGTCATCTACCAGGTAGAGAGACATGATTTTTCTTCATTTGTCTCAGGGCTATAGTACACTCAGTCTGTTGTGAAATGTTCACAATGAAAACCAGTATGGCTTAAGGATGTGCAAAGTGATATCTCTCACTAGGAGATCCAGGCTAGCAGTACTCGATGGTAATTAGCCCAGACTCCTACAAAGATGTAAAGGAGCAAAGACCATTGGCCTGGAACCTGGAGGCTGAATTGACAATGTGTCAATTGTTCTTGCTCTGATCACACATAAGGTTTGGAACTAATTCATGTCTTATTCATGATCTGATTGCTGAAGCTCAGGTGCTGCAATAGTTTTAAAGATTGACAACCTACCTATTCCCACCCAAACTAACCAATATCTGCCTACTAAGTCTTTTGGAGTCTCCAAATTTTACTTGATTTCTAAATATTTCATTATTCCAATAACTTCTTCTTGCCTGATACACATTTTTATTTAAATTATGGTTTTTTTTTATAAAATAAACCTTCTCTTTTTTATTATTTATTCACTTTTATTTCAATAGCTTCAATAGCTTTAGGAGTACAAGTGACTTTTGGTTACACAGATGAATTGCATAGTGAAGTCCAGGCTTTTAGTGTACCTGTCATCCAAATACTGTACATTACCCCTCCCCACTTCTGAATCTCCAGTGTCCATTATGCCAGTCCCTATGACTCTGCGTACCCACAGCTTAGTGCCCACCTGTAAGTGAGAACATACAGTAGTTTGTTTTTCATTCCTGAGTTACTTCCCTTTGAATAATAGCCTCCAGTTCTTTGGATATTATTACATCCAAAGGTTGTAATAACATGCAAAAGACGTTATTGCATTCTTTCTCATTTTTAATGTTAAATTTAAAGGAGTTTTAGTGATGGTGGTGTTTTCTTTCTTGTATTTTATTGTTTATTTTCTCAGAGTTAAAAGCTGTTGTGTTCAAATAATATATGAAGGAACGGAGTGGTGGAAAACTGGGTCAAGGGCACACGTTTCTTAAGTAGACATCTGAAAACCTTCCCAAATGGAAATAAAATCTAATTAATGAATACAGAAATTTTCAAGTTTGTGGTCACCTTATATGAAATATTAAATCTAGATGCTGTGGAGGACACATAGAATTTGAACATTATCTCCACTGAAAATATGGACCTAACAACCTAGAGTCCAGAAGGAAGAAAGACTTCATCCCTGGATGGGGTGATGAAGTCAAACGTGCACTTTCAAATTGGGTAAGAGCTCATCTTTACAGACTTGCTTTCCCTTGTCCATTTCTCAGTGCTACATTGTCATGATGGGGTATTATTCTATCCAGCTGTATTTACTGATGCCTCTAACGTGCCAGAGACTCTGGGAGCCACTTGGTAAAGAGAAAACAAGGCAGACAAGGTTTCTGCTCTCTTGGCTCTTACATTCCAGTGACGATTGGTTATTATGGTGACAGAAAAGGGACATGACCTGGGAGAGCCATGATGTTGTAAGATGGAAGGGGTTATGGGTTATACTAATTTTTGTGAATATATTCATGGGATATGGACTTGAGCAATCAGCTTCCCTACTCTCAAGGTGCCAGGATACATCACAATGCCATAAGCTTTAGAAGATGCTGAAAGACAGAGAGTCTTTGCTTCACTTTTCCCCCATAGAGATCACATGAATGTCACAACTACTGAAGGGACCTTGGGCCCAGAAACAGGTTTCATCTAATTATTAAAACCAAAGGTCTTGACTGGGCACAGTTGTTCATGCCTGTAATCCCAGCACTTTGGGAGGCCAAGGCGGCAGATCACTTGAGGTGAGAAGTTCAAGACCAGCTTGGCCAACGTGGTGAAACCCCATCTCTACTAAAAATACAAAAAGTAGCCAGGAGTGGTGATGGGTGCCTGTATTCTCATCTACTTGGGAGGCTGAGGCAGGAGAATCGCTTGAACCCGGGAGGCGGAGGTTGCAGTGAGCCAAGATGAAGCCATTGCACTCCAGCCTGGAAGACAAGAGCAAAACTCCATCTCAAAAAATAATAAGAAGAAGAAGAAATAAAAAATAAAACCAAAGGTCTTGAAAACAAAACAGAAAGGAGCACTGAATTACCCCACTCCTAGAGCTCATGTTTTCCCCACCTAATTGATACTCCTTAGGTATCCACTTTTAGTGGAGTGGATTCTCACATCTACGCTGCCTTCCAAGGAATAAACTGTATCATCAGGTAACCGCAATGGCTGTTATCTGTCAGCAGATACTACCTACCATTAAAGCTCAAGGAATGTTAATGAAAAATATTCCAGCATGCTTTGTAGAATTCACAAACCATTTAAGTAATACTCACTGCAAAACTGAATGTAAAGGTTTGCCTAATCACAAAAAACTTACTTCTCATTTCTTCTCCACACCTTCCCATCACAGATACCCAGCGCCTGTCCAACTTGCAGCAAGAAAGGCTACATTCAATTACTTAATAAAGAATTCAGACACATTTTACCAGAGGTTATTCTGCAAGGCTCTATTGTGTTTTGTCTTCCCACATTCTGAAAAGAGTGTATGTTGAAGGTTGCCGACCATTCTCCCTGCGCCGGCAGCTTTGTGTGGACTCAGAAGCCTCACTGTACTCTCTGACGCAGCTGCGGGGAAGCTGAAACAGTGCTCTTCGATAAATAGGCTTTGTCTGTCTATGCTGGCAGCAACTGCTCCAGAAAGTGTACACAGGCAATATGCTCCGGTGTATTCCCCACAGGCACTTAACGCTCCTGCATGCAGCTTCCAAATCTGTCATCTTTCCATTCTCTTCTCGCCAGATTCCTATTCTCCCTGGCCAGGAACATAAAACAATAAGTTTATTTTCCAGTTTCTGAGCTGCTATGCTCATCCTAGCTTTGTGAATGTTCATTTTCCAGAGGGGAGGATACTATGGGACTAATTCCCCATGGCTCAAGAAGTGAAATGCATCTCAATGTCTACAAATGCATGTGCTAGTCAGTGGTTCTAAGTGCAAAGATGAAAGATCTTCAGTAAAACCTTGATATGGTTTGGATGTTTGTCTCCTTCAAATTTTATGTTGAAATGTGGTTCCCACTGTTGGAGGTGGGATCTGGTGGGAGGTGATCAGATTATGGGGGTGGATCCCTTATGAATGGTTTAGCACCATCCCCTTGGTGATAAGTGAGTTTTCAGTTAGTTCACCTGGGATCTGGTTATTTAAAAGTCTGGGACCTCATTCCCTCACCCTCTTCCTCCCACTTTCACTGTGTGATGTGTCTACTCCTGCTTCACCTTCCACCATAATTGTGAGCTTCCTAAGGCCCACAACAGAAGCAGATTATTGCACTACACTTCCATGAGCCAATTAAACCTCTTTTCTTTATACATTAACCGGTCTCTGGTATTTCTTTGTAGTAATACAAACAGACTAATACAGACCTACAATCTATCATCAATAAATTGTAGCCTCTGAGGTCTTTCTGAACTCTTGGTCATCTTAGTTTCTACCCACTGTGACTGTCCTCAGATTCACCTGAACAATCATATTATTGAGAAGCTGAGATGGCGTGAGGTTAGGTGGCCTGCCTTGGACACAGTTAGTATCCAAGCTAGGATAAGAGCACACATGTCTGGCTCTCTATTTGACTGACTTGATTTGAGTTTCTAAGGCTTCACAGAGGAGAATTTTGAGCTAAGTCTTAGGGTAAATATCTTTGTGGTAGCAAAAATAAAATCTGAGAAAAACTAAAACCACATGTGTGGAGGCAGGCATACGCTAAAAGATGGTGCCCTAAAACTTCAAGGAGTTCAGCAATCATCTTCCAAGTAACTTAATTTTAGTCTTTGTAACAGCATCGAAAACACTACATGACCCTCCAAGATTTTTATTTCTCCTTAACCAAAACACTCAGAGGAGGCCAGAGTTTTGTTTTTTCTTCTGCTTTTTTTTTAATAGAGATAACATTTCCATAATATAAAACGTACCACTTTAGCCATTTTAAAGTATGTAATTGTATTAGTTAGGTTTCTCCAGAACGATAGACCCAATAAGATAGATAGGTAGATAGAGAGAGAGAGAGAGAGAAAGAGGAAGAGAGAGAGAGAGACGAGAGGGGATTTATTAGGGGAATTGCCTCATGTGATTATGGAAACAGAGTGGTCCCATGACAGACAGTCTGCAAGCTGGAAACCCAGGAATGCTCACTCTGTCCAAGTCTGAAAGTCTCAGGATCAAGGAAGCTGCGGATGTATTAATAACTCTCAATCCAATGCAGATGGCCTGAGAATTCAGGGAGCCACTGATGCATTCTGGAGTCTGAAGGCCAGAGAACCTGGAGTTCTAACATCCAGGGGCAGGAGAAGAAAGATGTTCCAGCTACAGGAGAGTGAATTCATGTTTCTTCTACCATTTTGTTCTGTTCAGGCTCCTACTCAATTGGACAGTGCCTGCCCACAGTGAGGGTGGATCTTCACTCAGTCCACAGACTCTCACACCAATCTCCTCTGGAAACACCCTCACAGACACATGTAGAAGTAATGCCTCACTAGCTCTCCAGAGCTCTCCAGGTATCCCTTAATCCAGTCAAGTTGACTTCTAAAATTAACCATCACGATAATTCAGTGGCTTTTAGTACATTCACAGGATTGTGAAGCCATCATGACTACCTCATTCGAGAACATTCCAATCACCTCCCAAAAGAAACTCTACCTATTAACCGGCACTCCCCATTATCTCTCCCTCCAAGCCCTGACAACCATATATCTACTTTCTGTGTCTGTTGATTTTCCTATTCTGAATGTTTTATATGAATGGGATTATATAGTATGTGACTTTTTATGTCTGGGTTCTCTCACTTAATGTTTCAAGGTTCATGCATGTTGGAGCATATGTCAGTACTTCATTATCTTAATAGTTCATTATAGGTCAGTATAGGTACATATTACATATTGTTTATTCATTCTCTTCATGGACATGGGTCACTTCTATTTTGGGGACTATTCTGAATATTGCTGTTATGAATATTAATATACGGTATCTGTTTGAATCCCTGTTTTAAATTCTTTTGGATATATACCTGAGAGTGGAATTGCTGGATCATATGGCAATTCTATGTTTAACATTTTGGGAGACCAATAAACTACTTTCTACAGCTGTACCATTTTACATTCCTACCAGCAATGTGCAGAGATTCTAATTTTGTCACAATATTTCCAACATGTATTATTATTAATATTATTATTGCTATTCTAATGGGTGTGAACTTGTATTTCATTATGGTTTGAATTTTCCTAATGATTAGTGATGCTGAATATCCTTTCATGTGTTTATTGACCGTTTGTACATCTTCTTTAGAGAGATGTCTATTCAAGTTCTTTGTGTATTTTTTAACTGGGTTGTCTTTTTGTTGTAAGAGTTTTAAAATTCCTTGATATTCTGCATAATAAACCCTTATTAAATGTATGATTTGCAAATATATTTTCCATTTCTATGGGTTGTTATTTCATTTTCTTGATAATGCCTTTTAATGCACAAAAGGTTTTCATTTTAATGAAGCCCACTTTTTTTTTTGATCATGTGTTTTTGTTGTCATATTGCTTAAACTAAGAACATGAGAATTTATCCATTTCCTCCTAAGAGTTGTATAGTTTTGGCTTGATATGGTTTGGCTCTCTTTCCCCACCCAAATCTTACCTTGAATTGTAGTCCTATAATCCCCACATGTCATGGGAGGGACCCCATGAGAGGTAATTGAATCATGGGAGTGATTACCCCATTGGGAGCAATTACCCCATGCTATTCTCATGATAGTGAGTTAGTTCTCATGAGATCTAATGGTTTTATAAGGGGTTCTCACACTTCGCTTGGCACTTCTTCTTCATGCCGCCATGTGAAGGAGAACGTGTCTGCTTCCCCTTCTGCCATGATTGTAAGTTTCCTGAGGTCTCCCCAGCTCTAGAGAACTATGAGTCAATTAAACCTTTTCTCTTGATAAATTACCCAGGCTCAGGTATTCCTTGATAGCAGCATGAGAATGGACTAATACATGGCTCTTACATCTAGGTGTTTGAACCATTTTTAGTTCAATTTTGTATATGTTGTAAGATAGAAGTTCAATTTCATTGTGTGTGAATATGCAGTTGCCTCAGAACCACTTGTTGAAGACATCATTCTTACCACATCTAATGGTCATGACATCTTTAGCAAAAATTAATTTACTATAGGCATATTTGTTTATTTCTGGACTCTCAATTATTATTCACTGATCAAAATGTGTCTCCTTATGCTAGTACTACAATGTTTTGATAATTGTAGCTTTCAGTAAGTTTTGTAATCAGGAAATATGAGTTCTCCAACTTTCTTATTTTTTAAGAATGTTTTGACTATTTCGGGTCCCTTGAAATTCCATATGAATTTTAGGATCATTGTCCTAATTTATGCAAAAAAGTTCTGTTGATATTTTGATAGAGATTACACTGAATCTGTAGATTAATTTGAGGGAGTATTGCCATCTTATCAGTATTGTTTTCCTACCCATGAATACAGGATCTCTTTCCATTTATTTAGGTCTTTAATTTCTTTCAACAGTGTTTTGTGTGCTTCAAAAATGACTTGTGGTACACAAGTCTTACCCTTCTTTGGATACATTTATTCCTAAGTGCTTTATTTTTTGTGGAATGGAATTTTGCTTTATTTTGTAAATGGAATTTTTTTCTTAATTTTCTTACAGATGGGTCGTTCCTATTGGACAGAAATACAGCTTATTTTGGCATATTAATCTTGTACATATTAATCTTACAACTCTGCTAAACCCATTTATTAGCGCTAATAATTTTGTGAGTGGAAGGGTTTCCTTAAGATTTTCTACATATAAGATGATGCCATCTACAAATATAAGTCATTTACTTCTTCCTTTGAAATCTGCATACATTTATTTCTTCCTGTCTAATTGTCCCGGCTAGAACTTCTAGTACAATGTAGATAGGTGATGGCAAGAGTGAACATCCTTGTTTTATTTCTGATCCAGGAAGAATGTTTTCAGTCTTTCACCATTAAGTATGATTTTAAATCTCTGGATTTTTTACAGATGGCCTTTATTGTACTGGGAAATTTTCTGTGTCGGGGATTGCCAAGACCACTGGCAGGCTCAGTGAGAAGGACTCAAAGACTCATAAGCTGTTACATTCAGAGCTATGATTTATTAAAGCCAAAGGATGCAGATTAAAGCTAATTAAAGAAAAAATGCATGGGAAACATCCAGAAGAAACCAGATGCAAGCTTCCAGTTGTCTTTTCCTAGTAGTGTCATATGAACATGTTTAATTTTCCAGCAATAATTTATGCCAGCACGTGCAGAGTGTCACCAACAAGGGAAGCTCAACCAAGCCTTGCTGCCTAAGATTTCTAATGAAGTGTCACTCTTGTTGGCACGTAGCAACTATATAACAAAATCTCAGCTACTCAAGCTCCAGCCCCTCAAAGAAAAAGATAAATTCACCGTAAAACACATTTGTTAACATAAACTATCTCATCAAACTGGTACTGCATGGCCCAAGGCCACAGACATACAGAAACAGGTGTTCAATATGAAGCACATTTGTTAGCCAAGGGCCAGTCCTGAAGACAGCTTCTTCTTGGGAATGTGCAGTATTTGGCTAAGTTTATCATTTCCCACACAATCCCTCTCACTCTGGCTCTTGGCATGGGTTCTGTTACAGCAAAATGATCAGATTTGGGGAGCATCTGCATTTGATAGAGCATTTGTATGCCTGATATACCAATTGCATCAGCATGAATATGCCTAACATTTGAAGGAGTCAGTTTGGAGTAGAGACAGACTTAAGGAAAAATCCATTCTCTAAAGGGATTACATACATTTTCTTATTTTCATACTAATTTGATTATGCACTGTTCTCTTGATATACCATTATTGTGCCTTGTGATAAGCTTGTGCAGAACGATTTATTAAATAAATTACTTTTGCACCAACTTCTATTTGTAATAGAATACAAATTAGCTGATGGTAGTTAAATCCCATTCTTTCTTGGGTCATTCACTTTCCATTGTATTGCATCCTGAGGAGGCTTTACTTCAGTCTCTCCATGTATTCGATTATCTGGTATTTGATAATACTGGTTTTATCCTATGACTTATGTACACATGGTAGTTGAATCTAACCCAAAATGCCAGTGTTGCATGATATCACAATATAGTTACAGCACAATTCAGTTTTAATACAGAACAAATCAGTACAGTTTTTTTTTTTTTTTTTTTTTTTTTTTTTTTTTTTTGAGGCGGAGTCTCGCTCTGTCGCCCGGACTGGAGTGCAGTGGCCAATCTCAGCTCACTGCAAGTTCTGCCTCCCGGGTTTACGACATTCTCCTGCCTCAGCCTCCCGAGTAGCTGGGACTACAGGCGCCTGCCACCTCGCCCGGCTAGTTTTGTATTTTAGTAGAGACGGGGTTTCACCGTGTTAGCCAGGATGGTCTCGATCTCCTGACCTCGTGATCCGCCCGTCTCGGCCTCCCAAAGTGCTGGGATTACAGGCTTGAGCCACCGCGCCTGGCACAGTTTTAACACAGAATAAATCAGTAAAAATTACAAAGATATTTCCCTTAACAGAATCAGACCTTGGTCATATGCCATGATGGATAATTGTTACTGCAATTAGCCCACGATTCAATTATTTCTGGGTTCCAAGACAGTTAGGGATAAAGTCAATCACTTTGTCTCAGTTAACAGAGTTGTGCCACGACTGGTATCAATTGTATGCTATTGTGTAATGGGGCCCACTTGCCTCCTATGAGGAGGAAAATAGTGTTATTAAGAATTGTTCTTTTTCTTGGTAACTGTACTACAGAATATATTTTATTCTGATGTATTATTGGAGTGAGTACAATCAGAGTGCATCAATGCAAATTGCAAGTGTCCTTAGAGGTTTTCCATGAATACAGAGGTCCATGAGATTCCTATAGATGTGCCCTTTGTAGCCAGAAAGGGGAGCCATTGCACTATGACTATTTTGTCTTCCACCTTTATTAACGTAGTCAAGAGGTCCTGCTGGGTCAGGGTACTATCCCTTTCCCAACACTGGGTCCTAACTTTATCCACCATTATCTGTGGAGCCTGCATGACCCACTTCACTAAATCCCCATCTTCGTTTCATGCTTATCCCAATCCTTTGCTTTTTCCAATCCTTTGCTTTAAATCAGCCTAATCTAGTTAAGAACTCTTCCTCTAAATGCCACTCCTCATTAAAAGCAAATTCAGCTTGGCGGGGTGCAGTGGCTCATGTCTGTAATCGCAGCACTTTGGGAGGCTGAGGCAGGCAGATTACTTGAGGTCAGGAGTTCAAGACCAGCCTGACCAACATGGTGAAACCCCGTTTCTGCTAAAAATACCAAAAAATTAGCCAGGCATGGTGACACATGCCTGTAGTCCCAGCTACTCGGGGGACTGAGGCATGAGAATTGTTTGAACATAGGAGCCAGAGGTTGCAGTGAGCCGAGATCACACCACTGCACTCCAGCCTGGGCAACAGAGTGAGACTGTCTCAAAAAAAAAAAAAAAAAAAAAAAAAAAAAAAAAGCAAATTCAGCTTATCCTATGATGCTTAGTCTGCCCCTTAGCTCTCCTAAAGCCCCTTTTCTGTTAATTAATCCATTATGAATGTTGTTGACATTGTGTACTAGTGGTCTCAATACAGTTAGAATACATGTTCTGGACCAAAAAACGTTGGGTCTTCCTTATTAGCATCAGTCTCTCTCTCTCTCTCTCTCTCTCTCTCTCTCTCTCTCTCTCTCCCTCCCCACTCACATAGAGAAAAGACCATTTGAGACTATGGTAAGAAAATGGTCATCTGTAAGCCAAGGAGAAAGGCCTTACCGGAAACCAATACTGCTAGCACCTTGATCTTGGAGATTCAGCTGCCAGATTGTGATAAAATAAACATCTGTAGTTTTAGGCATCCAGTCTGTGTATGTTGATATGGTCGCCCAAACAGACTAATACAATTCGCATCTATCACTAAGTATGCAAAGCCCAGTCAAGATCAAATGTCCATCCACTGTCAGGACCCATTTATAGTCTCCCAGGGTTACTGGTAGTGATCCAGTGATTTCTATGTGCCGGATATATGCAGGGCCTTTCCCCTGGAGGTCTGTCTCATAGCCATCTACAATTTCTATCTCTTAGGATGGTACTTTGCTTTTAGAAGGCATGAGAGGAATATATCGATAATCACTCATCTCAGCATTACTGCAGAAACCTCATGTACACTCATTTCTGGATCTAGGTGGCCACCTAAAGGGAGTGCACCGGGATATCCTGGTTCTAACTTGTTCTAGTGCCTTTTCAATTAAGAAGATTATTTTGATAGAGCATTTATATGCCTGATATAGCAATTGGATCAGCATGAATATGTCTAACGTTTGAATGAGTAAGTTTGGAGTAGAGACAGACTTAAGGAAAGATTATTTTGATGGGTATCTATATGTTCTACTTTAATGTATCCCTTAAATTCCCATGGAGTGATTTACATCAGGACCGTGCTCTATTCAGGTGTCCCTTTAATAACTCAGTTTTTCATTTCGCTTTTGCCTGCCTATATGGCCAGGTCATTGGCCATCACTCATGAATCAATATGCACCCAAACGTTAGAACTTTCGTTGTTGTTAAATTCTGCCATCACTGAAGGAAAACAGCATGCAATTTAGCCAGAGATGGCTTGTTCTTACCTTCTTCAATCAGAGTTTTCCATCAGTTAGTTGTAATGTGATGGTCTTCCAAACAGGATGCTGTCCATCCACCTTGGAAATGCAATTCATAAACCAAACAACTTCTTGTTGGTCAATGAAGAGTTATTAATAGGATACTGCCCATGTGATCATAAATTCTGGAAGCTCCTCAGGTGGTTACAAAGTCAGTCCAAAAGGAAAAGGGGCTACCTTATCATGCATACTATGAATATTATCTTGCATTCTTCCGGTACCGTCTTCCTGTATAAACCATTTTCATTTTATTGTGGAACTCTTCTTGGCACTGTTCTCCTTGGAAAGAGTGGTTCTCTGACATTATGAGTATTTTAGGTTTCAAGAATATTATATGGCCTTCAGTCATATGGGAAGTTGAAATTAAGGCCCAATAATAAGCCAATAATTATTTTTCAGATGATATGTACCATACTACCGTGTGTGAAAATATTACTCCAAAATCCCAGTGGTCACTGTTGGACAGCACTCATGGGCTTTTGTCATAAACTTTAATTGCCATAAGTACGAGTTACAGATACTTCCAAAATAATTTGAGTCTAGATCATAAAGGCCCAGAAGAATGGATTGAGCCACCACTTTTTGCAATTTTGATATAGCCTGCTATATCTAGGTTGTCTAATTTGTTGGAACACAAGTTTTCATAATATTTTTTAAAAAATTTTTTTTAGGGTTAATAGCAATAGTTCTACTTTTCATCCTTATTTTAGTAGTTTGAGTAATTGTTGGTACTACCACTCCAACTTCAAATGTGTCATTAATTCAACGGTCTTCTTTTTCTTTTGGTCATCCTAGCTTAAAATGTGTCAGTTTTATTGATATTCTCAAAGAACCAATTTTGGTTTTTTTGAGTCACCTGATTTTTCTATTCTTTTTTTATTATTTCCATTCTAAATCTTTATTATTTCCTCTCTTTCTTTTGCATTTTAGTTCTTCTTTTCTAATTTCTTACAGTAGAAATTGAACTATATGTTTGTAATCTATATTTCTTTTAATGTAGACATTCATAGCCATAAATTCCCTCTGGGCACTGATTTTTCTGCATTCCCATACATTTTGGTATGTTATGTTTTCATTTTTATTTATCTCAAATAATTTTCTAATTTTTTATGTGATTTCTTCTTTGATAGATTGTTTATTTGAGTTGATTAGTTTTCACATATTTGTACATTTTCCAGATTTTCTTTTACTACTGACTTCTAATTTTATTCCACTATGATCAGGGATAATACCTTGTATTATTTCCTTTTTTTTTTTTTTATTTATTGAGGTTTGTTTAGTGGCCACATACATGGTCCATGCTGAGTAATGCTTCATTTTCATTTGAGAAGAATGTGTATTCTATTGTTGAGTGGACTGTTCTGTGCATGTTTGTCAGGTCTAGCTGATTTATGTGTTACTCTAATCTTCTTTTTTCTTTATGATCATATATTTGGTTGTTCTTTTCATTACTGAAACAGGAGTATTAAAGTCTCTACCTATTTCTCCCATCAATTCTGTTGTTATTCAATTCATATATTTTGATGCTCTGTTATTAGGGGGCAGAAATCAACTAATTGTTACAACATTTTAGGTGACTGACACTTTTATCATTATATAATATCCTTGTCTCTTTTAAAAAAATTTTGTATTTGAGTCTATTTTGTTTTGTATTAGTATAGCTACTCCAGCTCTCTTTTGATTACTATTTGCCTGAAATATCTTTTCCATACTTTTCCTTCAACTTATGTGTGTCTTGACATCTAAAATGAGTGTTTGGTAGAAAGTCTGTACTTGGATCATTTTTGATCCAATCTGTAAGTCTCTACCATTTAATTAGAAAGTTTATTAAATTTACATTTAATGTAATTACTGATAAAAAAGTATTTGTTTCTGCCATTTTTCATTGATTTGTTATATCTTTTTTGTTCTTCAATTTCTACATTATTGTCTTCTTTTGTGTTAAATATTTTCTAGTGAATCACAATTTCCTTTTATTCTTTTACTAAATATGTTTTAGTAATTTTCTTAGTGGTTTCTTAGTGGTTGTTCTGCTGATTACAATTTACATCTTAATTTATGATGATTTAGTTCAGATTAAGACCAATTTGTTTTTGTTAGTATATACATGATATTGTTGTCTTCTGTTTATATTATTATTGTCACAGATTGTGTCTTTTTATACTGTGCCGCCATCAGCATCAATTTATAATTATTGAATTATGCAGTTTTCTTCATTATATAAGAAAAAGAGTTAAAACCAAAAGTATATTCATTTCAGCCTGAACAATTACTGTTAACATTTATTGTAGGGCAGATCTATTAGTAACAAACTCCCAAATTTTGTTTGAATGGAAATGTTTTAATTTTTCTTCAGTTTTGAAGGATAGTTTTACCAGATATAGATAGAATTCTGGGGGGTGGGATTAGGGTAAGTTAAAATGCCACAAAGCTCTCTTATTGACGTTTGGTTGGTTTTTCTTTATTAAGCATTTCTCAGTTTTTTTGCAAGCATTTGGTTATATTTGGTTAGTTTCCAGAGTTCTGTGAAAGTCAATTCTGACAGTTTGCCAGTTTATTTGTTGCTTTTGTGTAGGAATAAACTTTTGGAATTCTCTAATTCGCCATTTTTGCTGATGTCAACCTTTTCTCTTTGCCTTGAGATACATTTCTTCAAAAGGTGAGTGATTTTCTGAATTTCATTTGAAAACCTACCTACAACCTGTGTCACCACAGAAAATGGTCAGGACTGAGCTAAGTGGAGTATGGCCAACACAGGGATCGTAGGCCCCCAGCGTATGCTGAAACCTTGTATGTAGTTGGGACATCTAGCCACAGAGCTCCAGTCAGGCAAAAGCAGTAAATTCAGCAGCCCACACAGCACTGTGTCAAAGATCATACTAACCTCGTATATGATTCATTCAAATTTGGGTCCCAGGGATTGCAATATGGAGGGCATGCCAAGGCAGTGAGAAATTCCAGATGGTGCATAATAAGATTGATCTGGGTTACTTGGAAGTCATATACAGGAAACCAAATAATGATGTCAGAAGCTCAGAGGATATGAAGCAAAATAAGATTTAGAGTGAAAAATGATCAAGAAGTTTAGAACTAGACTATGAAAAAAATGAATGATAATGATTTATTTTAATTTTTTAGTGTGTTCTAGCTCTTTATTTGCTTGGTTGCTCCTTCTTGTATAATACTTTCTTAGGCCATACTCCTAGTGATAAATTTTAATTCAAATTTTGGCTCTTTTATGATTTTTTAATTATTATTTTTATTTTTAAAAGCCTTCCTGTTTTAAGAGCAGTTCTACATTAACAGGAAAACTAAGAGAAAAGTATGGATATATCCCAAATATATTCTGCCTGCACACATGCGTAGCATACCCCACTATCAACATCCCTGATCAGAGTGGTACATTTGCTACCACTGATGAACCTGCATTGATATTAGCACATCATTATCACCCAAAGTTCATAGTTTAAATTAGAGTTTGTTCTTGGTGTTATACATTCTATAGGTTTGGACAAAAATATAATATGTACATATTATGTATATATAATATGTATCCACCATTATCATATCACACCAAGTATTTTCACTGCCCTAAACATCCTATGTGTTCTATTCATCCCTCTGTCCCCCCAACCACTAGCAATTACTGATATTTTACTGTCTCCATAGTTTTGCCTTTTTTGGAAGGTAAATGCAATGAGCCTTTTCAGATTGGCTTCCTTCACTTACTAATGTAAACTTAAATTTCCTCCACATCTTTTCATTGCTTTATAACTTATTCCTTCTTAGCACTGCATAATATTCCACTGCCTGAATGTACCACAGTTTATTGATCCATTGACCTACCGAAGGACATTTTAGTTGCATCCAAGTTTTGGCAATTATAATCAAAGCTGTTGTAAAGATCAATGTACAGGTTTTTGTATGGTTATGTTTCAACTCCATTGCCTAAATACTGAGAAGCTTTGATGCTACGTTGTATGGTAAGAGTAGTTCAGTGTGGTAAGAAAGAACCAAACTATCTTCCAATGTGGCTGTAACACTTTGCATTTCTGGCAAACAAATTCTAATGTATATACACAGAGGGAAATTCATTGCTGCATTTCTGGCAGCAATGAATGAAAGTTCCTGTTGCTCCACATCCTAACTAACATTTGGTGCTGTCAGTGTTCTAGATTTTGGCCATTGTAACAGATGTGTGGTGGTATCTTATTGTTTGATTTGCATTTGCCTAATGACACATGATGTGGATCATTTTTCATATGTTAATTTGGTATATATTCTGTTTGATGAAATGACTGTTAAAGTCTTTGATTCATTTTCATAATCAGGTTGTTTGTTCTCTTAGTGTTAATTTTTAATAGATGTTTGCATATTTTGGATAAAAATCCTTTATCAGATGTGTTTTTTGAAAATATTTTCTTCCAGACTGTGGCTTTGCTTTTCATTCTCTTGATAGTGTCCTTCACAGAGCAGAAATTTTTAATTTTAATAAAGTCATGCTTATCAATTCTTTTATAGATCATGCCATTGGTGTTGTATCTAAAAAGTCATAATTGGCTGAGCATAGTGACTCATACCCAGCATTTTGGGAGGTTGAGGTAGGAGGATTGCTTGAGCCCAAGAGTTCAAGACCAGCCTGGGCAACATAACAAGACTACATCTCCACAAAACATTAAAAAAATAAGCTGGGCATGGTGGCATGCACCTGTTGTCCCAGCTACTCAGGAGGATGAGGCAGGAGAATCACTTGAGCTCAGGAGTTCGAGCCTCAGTCAGATATGATCATGCCACTGTACTCCACCCTGGGTGACATAGAGAGACCCTGTTTCTAAAATAAAATAAAAGCCATTATCATACCCAAGGCCATTTAGATTTTCTCCTGTTATATTCTACAGTTTTATAAAATTCATATTAATTAGGCCTGTGATCAGTTTTGACCTTATTTTTGTAAAGAGTATAAATCTGTGTTTAGATTCTTTTTTTAAATGTGGATGTCCAGTTGTTCCAGAATAATTTGTTAAAAAGACTATCTTTTCTCCATTGTATTGTCTCTGCTTCTTTGTCGAAGATCACTTGACTATATGTATGTGGGTCTATTTCTGGGTTCTTTATTACTTTTAATTAATCTATTCATTTATTCTTTTGCCAATACTACATTGTCTTGATTACTGTACTTTTGTTATTTATA